>NC_051061.1:14723013-14968013 GCF_904848185.1 Acanthopagrus latus
CCTGGGAGTGACAGAGAACACAGACAAGGAAGAAATAGGGCTGGACGGGGGCCAGAAACAAACGTCTGACATCACCAGACCCACTGAGTCGAGTCTATGAGGCAGTGGGCTGGGGGAGAAGGAAACAATGGAAAGAGGAGGAAATGGCAGGATTAGAGGCTTGGCTAGGAATTCCACGCGATCAATGTGAATAGAAAATTATATTTGAGCACGGCAGTTTAACGGCGCAGTGAATAATTTGTGTAATTTTTAAATTGTGACAACCACCCCTATTATGATAATCAAAAGATTACACAATGCAAGCATTTATTTGCACAAATCTAATGGGATAATCAAGATGCAACGAGAGTCGTAGGCTGAGAGAGGTTCGCAAATAGAAAGGAAAAAGCGAAAATGAGAAAAAAGGGGGAAGAAAGAGCGTGGGAGTGAGCGCTAGAAGAGGAACAAGCGAGAGGCTGGAGGAACAGATCCTGATGCTACAAACGTATGCTGATGAGTCAGGGAGC
The DNA here is from genome assembly GCF_904848185.1 of Acanthopagrus latus. Taxonomy (NCBI): domain Eukaryota; kingdom Metazoa; phylum Chordata; class Actinopteri; order Spariformes; family Sparidae; genus Acanthopagrus; species Acanthopagrus latus. The sequence continues at coordinate 14,723,520 of NC_051061.1, forward strand.
GGGCCTGTGATGTTGATGGGAGACTGATCTGACAAAAGGATCTGCTCCCAGCACAGGAATGAGCCGCTCTCTGGGATTGGCTGAGCCTCTGTGCGTTCTGTGTGTTTGTGTGTGAGGTTAAAAAAAAAAAAAAAACAGGGGGGAGGGACGGAGAAGAGTGACAGAAGGAAGTAAATGTGTCATCATTGAAAATAGATCCATTCTTCTACCTCCGAGATTCCCAGCAACATCTAGCAAATGCTTTCTCTCTCATCTTCCCCTCATCACAAGCAGAGAGGGGCTTTGCACTTGTGGGAATGAGGGTGGAGGAGGGGGGTGGGGTGTTATGGTTCCTCTGATCATATATGATTTATCAAAACTATGAGATGAAAAAAAAAAAAGTTGAGTTCAATCAGCTCTTTAATCACGACCCTTACCCCCTTTAATCAAAGCGACAGCAAATTCTTCAAAGCGGCTGTGGGCTGTAAAAATCTGCCCACCCTGCTTTCATCACGTTCAATTTCAAGATAACAGCTCCGGTTTAACTGCATAGCAGATTTTCTACATTGTTTTGGTCGACACTAACGGTAAATACAGTCCAGCCCTGCAAACATGACCTTCATGAATATTCACACCAACCTTCCGCCACCAACGCAGCCATTCACAAACTGTAAATGATGAATATGACTGGAGTTGGGCCTAAAAGAGAAGAAGAGTGAATTTTAATTTTTAAAAGCAAGGACATGCAGGGTTTCTGTCTCCGAGCTCTGCTGACATCCTTCTGTGAGAGTCAGCCCGAATGGCACTCCACAATCTGGTGGAACATGAATCTCAATTAGCAAGGGAAGCCTGAGATATCTGTTCATACATGGGTGCACTAAAGCTCACGTACCGTACTTGAGCAATCGCTTACTGAACAAGCACAGCAATGACAGATTAAGAGACGGGTCAAAGTAAAGACCAGGGCGACAAAAAGTGGAAGTACATTAGAAAAATAGTTCCTCCTCTGCAATCTGAAATTGATCAGATTTTTGTTATGTATGCAACCAGACAGCGGGTGTGGTCTCAGGACATGCGGCACGCCTCGACCAGAACAGAAGTCTAACAAAGCTGCCGGACGCAAAAAATAAAATCTTGATTTAATGTCTGTTAACATCAAAAGAGAAAATGCATACTTGTTCATTCTTGCCATCTCCCTTAGTGGGACATCTTTAATACACTGCTCAATTTGCATTTAATTGTTTTCTCTCCGGAGAATATCCAATTATTCAGGTATCATACGCTTTTGAGGACAATTAAATCGTGTTTACGCAAAAGGACATCAGACACAAAGCCTGAACGATACCAAAAATGTCACCAAGTTAAATCCATAATTTGAAGGCGACGCCTCTGTTAGTATAAATCTACATGCTCATCCCAAGCTAATGGTGCATTTCATCTGGAGCCAGCATGCCAGAAGGATTATTATTCTCGTGTTTCCTACTAAATGGCAGCAGCTACCGAGCCACTCTGGGCTGTGATGTCATCTCTGCAAACTCCTCTCTGTGTCAGTCATTCTGCCAGTTGTTACCCATGCGGGTTGAGATTGTGCATGCAGAGCAGGTGACAGATTTTCCACCAGTGTTCCTGCACATTGCCTGGGTATTGATTTTAGCCTGAGGTAGTGAAGCTGACAGCTTGCGGGGAGGCTGCTGAGGACAGACTACAGAAATGAAGGGAAAAACAGAAATTACAGGATTACAGATACTAGCTATCAAAAAACAAGACACGAAAACATGTTTAAAGAAAACAGGTCTTGTGTCTGAGACTTCTACACAGAGGGTGCCTCTTTTACTACAAAGCTCATCGTGTTGTTGCCACCACTGTAAGACAAAATATGCAATAAGCAGTACAGTGATGAGCTTGTGTTTTATCAACCATGCCAACATTCAGATAACCCCTCATAGCCACTGTCATCTATCCAAATAAACATTTCAGCAAAGCAAGGATGGACACGGGACATGATGTTAAAGGCACCTCGTCTGCTTGCTTGTATTTCAGTGCTGAACAACAACCAACACCGCAACACCTCAAGACAATGCACTGCCTGTGTGCTGCTGGAACAGCAATACACCTGTTCTGCATGTCAGATTGGTTAGAGCCTCGTGAAGGGGGTGTGAGAGATGCAACACAAAGCCACTGTTGCCTCCTTTTCTCTGTGTTATCAGTCAGCGGTACAATCAGTGTCCGGGAGCAGATGGGCAGAGCAGAAGCAATAGGCACACACCTCAACAGATGTTAGACAGATGTTAAACAAACAAAATTATATGCAAAGTAAGAAAGATGGGTCTCATGGGGGAGACTGACTCAACAAATGTATTCGTTAGTGCAACAGCAAGACCGCTTTCTAGGCTTCAGCGCACTGAAAATTGAAAAAAATCTAATTTATAGCTGCATTTCTCATGTAAATTAATAAAATCTGACACAGCCCTTCTCATTATGCTTGCATTGCAGGAAATAATCTGTAATAGCAATTAGATGTCTAAGATTTGACACAGCAATTTCTGACAGAAACATAGCCGGGCCAAGATAGATAGGTAAGATTACTTTAAGATTTCATGGCCATCAGTGCTTTGTGACGTGGCACTACGGTGCTCATCTGTGAGAACTGCACTGAAAGATGTTGTGAACCGTCGAATGGCAGAGCACCATAACACAATGCAATCAAGTCTGTACCGCCAACAGTGCGGCAGAATCTTTCAACAAGACATTGTCTTTGAAAGCTATGCAACCTTGACAGCTTTGACAGCTGGCGGTCTTCAAACCTGAAGGGCTGGCATTCGTGCAGCATGCCACCAAGTATCGCGGTCGGCGTAAAGAGTTTTTGTCAGAGGTAAATCTTGGTTGACGTTGATGTGTTGGTTGTGGAAGACATCATCTTGGCAAAGAAGGCAGCGGTGTGTGTGTGGTTCACGGGCATGGTCACAAAAATGGTTCTCCAAAAAGAGAACAACAGGGTCAAATGTGAGCGAAACATTGTGAAACATTAGGAAGTGACCTGTTTGGTTCCAATGACAGACTGACTGACCTCCCGCTGATTGCATTCTTGTCAGGTAGCGTGCGAGAAATAATCTAGACAGTCAAAATGAACATTCATTAAATGCGGGTAAAATTGTTGCAGCGTCATCCGCAGCAGACCCCCTTTAGGACTGTATCATACATTTTGAGATGCTCTACAGCACTTTTTAATGATGACGTACTTCAGTGGTGTAAATAGAGACAATGCGATCGGTGTCCTCAGACCAAAGCTCTGTATCAACAAAAGGGTCATTAACCATTCCGCACAAGCTATTTGCAATGTAACTGAGCAATGCTTTCCGTCGCTCAGCCCTCCCACACAGTGACTGCACTGGCTATAACTGTGCATCACCAGCAGATACAAGAATAGGGCCGAGCTACTCCACCACATAGGGGTTACATCTCACAATATTTAGTCCGCTAAATGAAAAGATTTCGTAGGTGAGCAAGAGAAGAGAAAGCAAGCCAGCTCTTATTCATCTCAACTATCTACAGTATGTCAGTGAAGATGGGGGGGAGATAAGCGTCAACTCACCAGCTCTGTCCATCCTGCATCACTCTGAAGCACCTATTTCATCAAAACGACATAAAAAATGTATGACATATATAAGAGAAGCATGGAATTCTGGAGAACAGTCAAGCAACCTATAAATTTGGATCTAATCCACAGTAAATAAACATAAATTTTAAAAAAAAAAATAAGCTTCTGTGATGCTTTTTTCATAATGAACATAATGGCACAAAATCCGAAACAAAAGGCAAGTTTATGATGACTGAAACACAGGACGAGAAAAAAAAGAGGTGAGAGAAACTGCAACACAGTTCACCGTCCAGTGATGACATCATTATGTATGGAGCTATTCGGAGCTGTGTAGGCCGAGCAGGTGTGGGATGAGCCCGAGAAACAAATTGGCAATAAAAGCAATCAGCTGACGTCCCAGCATCCAAACTCGTGAGGGGCTGACCAGTGCGGGGAAAAACAAAGCAAAACAAAAAAAAAAACGAACAAAAACAAACAAACAAAAAACACCACCCTGATATGGGATGCCCAGGAGAGAACCGCTAACCCAGTGGACCCAGTGTCTGCGTGTGGAGAGACACAATGGGTCCATTTGGTGTGGTGATGTTAGCCCCATAGCCACAACTCTCCTCAAACCCAACTTTAGCCGTGAAGCTAACTGTTCAGTATCTACCAAAACAGAACCCGCTCAGCACAACACAGCCCATTGAGACTCACGTCTAGAAAAGGTTCACTAGACCTCGTTTAAGATCATAAAGACGCGTTCAGTGCTGCACTTGAGGCGGCGAAAGGAAGCAACCAGTCCCTGCAGTTCACCAGGCTAGAGTCCTGCTAGCTAACTTGCGTTACCGGTGATAACGTAGCCGGCTAACCCGAATGTTAGCAACACTGCTGCTTCAAAGAGTACATTTTCACCAACACAGTTTTTTTCCTCCCCGACACGTTTATTGGTTGTGCTTCATGTGGGACATCCTTTGCACTCCGGTTCTGTGTCTCTCCGTGCCACATTACAATTATTTCACTTTTGTTTCTGAAGCTAACGTTGCAGTTCCTGTGTTTTTACCTTGCGTCTCCTCGTCTCAGCAGTACCACTCCACACAAAGCATTGGTATATGACTCGAAGATTTTGTTTCCAATTATCCACCTTATAACCGTTCACATGGGAGCACCCGGCCGGACTCATGACAGACAAAACATTCAGTTTGGGTTTTATAGGTGACAATGAAAAGTCTCCTGGATGATTCACTTGGCTAGCTAGCTAGCTAGCTAGCTAGCAAGCACGAAACTGTCTGTCCAGAAATGGTTTCCGTTTGGAAATGGGACAATCGATGTAGTATCCAAAATGCTCCTCGGGCATCTGACAAACACGCTCTTTGATCAACTTCCTACAAATCTGTTCATGTAGTCAACTAACGGAAGTATCACTTCACTGGAATCTCTGCTCCCCGTGCTGTTTTGACAGTTGCCTTTTCCTTTAACGTTAGCTCCACTTCCACTCTCACGATTAGTTAGCTTTCTTTCTCTAGTTAGCCTGCTAACACTCAACTACAGCTTCACAATGCCCGCCCAGCGTACACCGTGATTTGCCAACACAAAGACGTTACGTCACCACGCTGGCTTTACAGCACGCTGGGTGCGCTCGATTTCTAACCCGGCGCGCTCCGTGCGGGTTTTAAAATATGGATTTTTAACCACGGGGAGGCATCGATGACGTTGCCTGAACAAATACACCTCCTGTTCAATGTAGTCTGGAATTGATAACACGCAATTTACGAGAATGTTGTGCTTAATGATGCAAAGCTGCGTCTTTTTCCTTAAAAGGACTGTCAACAGCAACTTGGATCATTATTCCCCTGACTTCATGTCAGTCATTGTTGATTGCTATTGTTGACTTTCACTGTTTCATCGCTCTTATCACATCTGCAGAAGGGTCAGCTCAAAGTTGCAATTAAGCTGAGCATAAATTAAATGGTTAAATGTAAAAATGAGCTAAATCCCCTTTTATGCCATGTATAATACACACTTAGAGTGTAAACGTTCAATCCTCTCAGTATCTCCAATTAAAGGCTACCACCTAGTGGTGATGTGGTGTGTCTATATTATCACTGATATAAAGTGTCAGCCTACTGCACTCAACTACACAGTCAACTTAGTTCCATTAATCATGTGACTCTGATGAATGCAAAGGTAAGGGTTCTCACTTATATTTACTGTGTCCTCTGCTTTGATCAACATGAAATCAGGGCCTTTGGTGTTAAGAATCCTGCAGCACAGGGCTGAATACGGCCTCGCTGCTGGATTATATCAACAATTTACTGATTCACATCGAGTTTACTGATTCTGAGAAGCTTTGTAACTTGCATTTTGTTTTGTATTTTTAAAGTAATAGCCTAAATAAACTTTGTGATCAGGGTGCTGTGTGAAATAATTTGCGTTGTTTGGGAACATTAATGAGCCCATTCCGAATGACCAAAAAGATGTGTTCTGGTCAATAGGTTCATTTAAGTGGGATAAGATGCACAGCAGCATTCTAAGTGGTCCCCTCATACTCATGTATAATCATATTGTTATTTTACAGGTAAAGTTGGGGCTAATTTTAAACGCCCTGCTTGGTAGTTTTAGCTAAATTTGCAAAAACAAAACATAATTGTGTATTAGTTGATTATGTTTTGCATTCATAATTGGAATATGCAAACTAACAGGCAAGATTAAGCATTGGCCACTTGCATATTGTATTACCAGCTGGTGGGTGTTACTAGTTTTGAGCCCTGGTGACTTAAAGCTTTAAAACAAATATAGAGTGAAGGTGACTATATTTTTTCTCTGAAATGCAGTGGAGTCAAAGTAAAAAGCTGCACAAAATGCATCTCAAGGAAAGCGGGAGTAATTGTACTTGAGTTCAGAACTTGAGCAAATGTGTAACTTCCTTCGATCGTTCACTTGGGGGCAGTGTGGGTCTATATATCTTCATGGTTAAGCCGTGTCGCTCCCAGGAAGAAGTTCTGCATCTTCTACTCATGACACTCTCTGTGTTCCTTGCTCCTCCATCCCTTATTATTTATATTTTGTTTAGGTTTGAGTTGTGTATTCCCACTTCGCCTGCACGGACTGCCTCTGTTATTTTCAGTGTCTTCTACTGACTCTGCTTCTTGTGATGTGGTATGCATAGCGGTAGATATATAGTTGGGTATATATTTTAGGTGTTTGTATTGACAGTGGGAACCTGGTTTTAGGTATTAGACTGAGAGTATAATGGATGGTATGATGAACTGAATCCATTTGATCAGGAACTAAAGTCAACTGACTGTTACACCAGAGCCTGGAATGTCTCTGAATTTTAAGCTTCAGTCAGCTGCCTGCTCAACAGAAGAATCAATGTGTCTCAGATGATTCTGTTTATCATGGACTGACGAGCAAATAAAAACACATGTTCTTGTCTCAGACAGTTGGAATGGTTTTAGGGACAGGCACTCAAGCATATTGGTGGATATCTCCCAGCAAGGGAACAGCTTGTTCGCATCTCAACGTCTATTTCCACAGAGTCGGCTCACAGCACAGTAAACAACGCAATGGTCGTCAAGGAAATATTTTCAAAATTAGTCAAATATCTTATTTTCCAATTATCCAAGGCATGCAGAACAGGTGAAACTTTGATAACAGGTGTTACGTTTTCCCAGAAAACAAAACCTGAAGGACAGGGGTCGCAGATCAGGAAAGCAACAAAGCTGCACAAATCACAAAAAGGGTCAAAGCAAACTGGCCCAAAAAACAGAGGTGAAATTGGAGTCAGGGGGGAACAAAATGAATGGAAACTTGGCAAAGGAAAGAAATCTCCAACACAATCAACTCAGCTTTTTTTTACTCTTCCAGAGAACACAGACAGCCAACTGATGGTGTCGACTTCCTCAAGACACACAACCAACTGAGCAGGGAGTCTGCAACCCCATCATAAAGCCTCCCAGCTGACTGATGGCAGTTAGCTGCAGGAGATCATCAGGTGCACCTGATACCTTCTGATTACCTGTGACCTGGATCTTGAGAAATCCTTGTTCACATCAGGACCTTGGGGAATCTCTGATCTGTGCATAACAATGGGAACATGTACAATTTCCTGATAAGCTCATTTTTATTTGGGAGATTTAATTTAGAGATCTCTGCACACTCCATACTGGTGAGCGCCTGTCCCCATCTAGGGGCTTTTTTGTTACTTTTTTTTTTTTTTAAACTGCAGCCTAAGCCGGAGACCCTGGTGCAGTTACCAAGTTGGGAATGATGTACACACACGAGTCTGTCCTGAAGTGTGTGTGGACACAGCAAGTTAAAGAAGTTGGCACTGCTTGTGAATTCGTACATTTTGTTACATGACTTGTTTCGTGTACAGCACGTCCATTCGGATCCACCAGCTGCAGTTAAAGGCACAGTTTGTATTTTTGCACCAGTAGGGATCACTCAATCAAAAAAACAAAAAACAAACTAAAAGTCATGAGTATCATGGGACTTGTTGTCATCATTGTTAAACATCCATTATTGCTGATGGATTTCTTTCCATGAGACTCAGGCGGAAATGTTCACATCCTTCCATTGCAGTGAGAAGCTGTAAATGCACATATTATCTGTGACTACACGGGTCAGAAACACAGCCCTGATAAGCGAATCACTATTCAAACTGAAGCTTATCACCGCCCAGAGGTTTCACATCGTGAGAGGGAGTAGACTCTGCTGTAGTGCATCTGCAGCAGCAGAGAGGCCTGCCAGAAACCAGGAGATTATCGAGGCTCCATGGAAATGTGCCGTGGCTTTCTAGGAAAATTGACTGGCCTCACAGACATCAGTGAGTTTGAGCCCATTTTAAGGTAATTACCTCGTAGTGTCAGAGCCAGCTCTGAGTAAAAGATATCCAATCGTGCACAGAGTTATTCAGTTTGCTTGTCTACTGTCATTTTGGATACAAAGTGAGAGCTGTGCCCTCCCCCCCGAAACTGAGCCTGAACTGACTGAACAAACAGAAAGAAATGGCGCAGGTCATGAACATGGATGCTGACCCCTCTTTTGTGACTCTTGACTCTCGCTCGATCTCACACACAAATTTGATTTCATGACCACGGACATGCATGACAGGTGAGCACTGCTTATTTCAGCAATCATGGCATTGGGAGCTGACCGCTTACTTGGTAGGCTTAATATCAAGTCTCTTTCCACAAAACTTCTCTGGAATCAGGACTCACATGATGAAAAAAAAACATTCCCATTTCGAATGAACCATGAAGTCTGTCTGTGAAGGTCCTGCTCGGGGTTTATTAGATTTCACAAATTCACAATGTCTAATTAGGAAAAGCTGGTCCTATGTGGCAGTTTCAATGGTGTGCTCTTTCAGAGATCACATTGAGGCCCGTGCTAAGATTAGATGGGCGGACAGGACATCTGCATCCTGCCAGCTCCCTTCCAGAGAAGCTCTGTGGCGGTGACACATCTGTTTGAAAGCCTTCCGCATTCCGCCTCCCTTTCACGTCATCATGGAGGCCGGCTGGGGAAAAGGCGAGCTATGCAGGGAATCAGCTGGAAGTGGCCTGGAGTCACCCGGCTCCAAAAGTTATCAGGAGCTCCCTCGTTGGTCATTAAAAGCATTAGTTTACTCTGAGCCGCACCAGAGATGCAGCGTCTTCATACATGAGAATTTCTGTGGGAGCCTGAGTTTATTCAAAGCAGCAGACCTCTGGCCTTTCTCACAGATGCTCCTGCTTGACATCGCCTTCACGGCATATTCACTTGGAAAATGTGATATAGTTTTTTCACTGAATTTTGTAAGAAGCATAGAAGGAGACATGATGGCTTTCGATGTAAAAGTAAATCTATTCCTCCAAAAAAAAAAAGAGAACCAATTTAAAACCCAAAATAAAATTAAAAAAATATGCTGTTGCATATGGCTTACACGTATATTGCATCACTTGGTGGCGGATTTTACGGTTGTGTGTACGGAGTTATTCTTTACAGAGTTATTTTTGTTACACCACTTGTGTGGCTGGGAAATTTATTCAACAAAGCCTTGGTTGCAAAATAACCTGGTCTGGTGTGGACAAGGCCTAAGAGCTGCATGTGTTTCAGTTTCTTGAGGACATTTCACCTCTCGTCAAAGAGGCTTCATCTTGTGGGCTCTGAGTTTCAGAGTCGTTAGGCCCACCTGTGGCTCGTTGACCCAACCGGCTTACATGCGGGTCGCAGTTATCCCTGGAGGAAAAGGAAAGAAGGAAATGCATCGTTTTTCTTTGAAAGTGCTTAAAAATATATGTTTAACGTTTTTTTTCTGATTTGTAGCCTGTATCACGAGGGCAACTAATTTGGCAATAATCGACGGCAGAAAGGCTCTTCGTTTATGTTCGAACGAAAAACTTGATGTGCACGTGAACTATCAGCGTCGACCTTCAAGGAAAACATAGTTTCATACTGCTCTTCTTTGTTTACATTTGGCGGACCCTGCCACCCTTCTAGCTTCAAACAGCGTTCTGGGGACCTTTCTTTCAAATCAACTATTAATACTAATAATACAATGGCACGTAATTCTGATTAGTCTAACGTTCAAAGGCTTGAGGGGAAAACACACCTGAATCAATCAATTCCCAACCCAGTTCCTCAGCTGGAAATGGGTCAAGGTAATGCAGAATGCACCAGGAATGAAACTAAAGCTGCAGTGAGAACAAACTCTTACGTGCATTTACAAATGTGACACTTTTATTACCTAAGCAGGAAGTATTACTCCCCTCACTATCAACCCCCACACGTCACATAACCATGACACAGCTGTTACGCTCTGATATAGCTACCAATTACACCGGCGGTGTGCCCGTCAGTCGAGTCAAATGATTTTTTTTTCTCCCAATTGTGTGGGATGAGACTGCTGGGTCATGATGTGGCCCACTTTTCACAACTCATAAATATGAGGTGTCAGAGCTTCCCCCTGACCCAAATGGTAAAACAACTGGCTGCATAAACGTCCTACAAGCTCAAATCTGGGTCACTCCGTAAGTTTCGGACCTGCCCTGGAAAAATCAGGGGTTTGGCAGTATCGTCAACAGTCGGTCTCAGTGGGAGAGAGGGGTGACCAGAGAAAACATTCAGTAAGCCTCAAATCTAAATGAAGTCTCACTTAAGCTACTCTTAATTAGGTCTTCACTGGCTGTGTCACGGCAGTGGTCTCTCTGCTGCGGCAGCTAATTAGATTCTATCGGTGCAGTGTTTACCAGGTGTGGATGATGTGTGTGTGTGTGTGTGTGTGTACAGGGAGCAGAGGGGATTAATGGATGAATCTATCCTTTGATGCAAACATATAGCAGGGAAATGATATATAGGTCAGCAAGGTTCTGAAGATCAGGGGAAGGTAAAATTGAAAAAAAAAAAAAAAAAAGAGGGGGATCTACAGTGGAGACCCTGCTACTGTATGGTGGTTTTGCAATTATAAAAGGCCCCCTCACTGACACTTTCGGGGTGAATTTACCACATCACAAACACAGTATGTAATCTGTGATATGGTGTTGGTCCCTCCATTTGCAGGCAGATGATAAGCAACTCAATAAACACTGCAGGAGGCCGTGACCAATGTAAACTCACTCTGATTTATCAGTGTTCAAACACCAAGCCACATCATCAAAGTTGCCTGGCTAATGAGGCTCACAAGCTGACCTGAAGAGGATGGAGACCCCTGGATGACAGTGACCCTGATATCACGCAAATATGGGTCAATGTGGCGAGATAAACAGGTTTTGTTTTTCTTTTTTCTATTCATTTTGTTTATTGGATTGCGTTGCAAAAACAGAACGCATTTGGACGTGATACCCACTTTCATCCCGTATCACGGAGACAATCATTTCAACACCGAGCAGCCGCCTGTGCAAACAAGCGAGTGATACCCAGATAGAAATGCGTGACCTGAATACAACTCTCCACTCATCTACAGAATGGACGTATAGCACGACTCGCTGCGGTCCATTAGACCGCATTTGCTCTGGTCGTTCACACCCGTGATCGCACAGGTTGCCATGTTTCGTGCAACGTGCACACCACGTTTGGTGTCACACTCACGGATGCAAGAGGTTGAGTTAAGGTATAGGTGCTCATGAGGTTGCTAGGTAGTGGCATGTGAAGCATTTGTTTCCGGCTGTTGCAGGTCACATTTGTTTGCTCTGTGTATTAATAGATTATCTGTGGCCTATTTCAGGTGAAATATAGGCTATCCAATGGATGGTTGGTTGGTTTTTCAGCAGCATTACACAAACTGCTGAGCATATTTCCATGCAACTTGGATGGAGCGTGGGTCTCCTCCCATTGACGTCTGTTGTGGGTCAAGATAAAGGGATGCACCCAGGATTTTTTTTTTTTTTTTTTTTTTTGAGCTTTAACATTGCAAGAAAGGGCGTTTTAAAACATTTTGGTTAATTTCCAGGGGAGTAATGCATGGATATTAATGGAGAAAATAAAAAAGAAAAAACATGTCAAGCAGACCCTAATGAAAACTATATTCTTCCACAACACAGTGGAGATTATGACCCAATCTGCATATTTTTGTTGTCCTAGTGGTTGCCTATCATGTGTCTACTGAAATTCCATTATGGTTAAGATTAGATGGGCTTTATTTATCCCACAAGGGGGGAATTCACTTGTTACAACAGACCCTCCAGGTGCAACAAGTGCAGGAAAGAGAAAATAAGATATTTACAAAAAAACAAACAAGTGAGTGGAAAGTGAGTGGTTAAGCAGTTACAGGTGGTTTAAAATTGTGACTGACACAGAACTATCGAGTTTGTTAGTAGGTTAGACCTGACTGTATTAAAGGTGAAGTTTTTTGGCCTTAGTGGAGCGATGCACTTCTACTTCGAGTCAGTCTAGCCTTTGCGGTGATATACGAGTGAAATCCTTTCAGTTTACCCTGTCTAGGAACCTATTTTTTCCTTATGACCCAGCATCCAAATAATTATTATTTGTTTTAAATCCAAGAAGGCTGCATCATGTTGTGCCTTCACTAACATTTTTTTCACCTACTTTATTGTAAGCATATACAAATTTGGGATAGTTCAGTTGTCTATTTTATTTTCTATTTTTTGTTATGAGCATGAGCATCAGCCTATCTGAAGCGGTGACATTTAAAAGGAAAACTTCCCCATTTAATTTTTAAGTTTATTCAAATGACGTCACCACGCGACGGCAGCCTGACGTAAACTATCTGCGACGCTGCACAGCGAGAGCGATGGCGGTGTCCCAACCGAGGCTCGAGAAAGAGAGCGATGACTGCTCTCTGCTGCCTTTAGTTCACGATATTATCAAATGGTAAGCCCACCTGCAGGGTCCTGTGTGTTGTGTTTTATGTTCACGGCTCTGCGGACTCATCTTTATCCGTCGCTAACAGCCGTTTTCTCGGAACTGCTAAGCTTGTTGTTAGCTTAAGCTACCGTTAGCCTTTAGTTAGAGCTCGGCTGATTTAAAACAAAACAAAATGTCCAAAATAACATCACGTCAGCGAAATAACATGGTGTTTTGTACGTCCTCCTCTCTTTAAGCATGGACAAGGACAGCCAGGATGTCCACCAAGAGCTGGCCAAGCTGAAGGCGAAGATCCAGGAGGCCCGGGAGCAGATATCCAACATGCCCGGGATAGAGAGCAGTCCGGCGGAGCAGCAGCAGCAGCTGGCCACGCTGCGGGAGCAGGTCCGGACCAAGAACCAGCTGCTGCAGAAGTACAAGAGTTTGTGTATGTTTGATGTGCCCAAAGCATCGTGAAGCTGAAGGCAGGACTTCTGATGTGACTGGGGCAAGGAGGACTTTTTGTGTGCGTGTTGATTCCCTCGCCCATGGAGCAGATACATGTGGGATTCAAGAACACAGGATGGACGTTTAAACAGATGAACAAGAACTTATTTTCCTCAGTTGTATCGCAGTGCAAGATGGTTTTTGTACGCCAGACAGCATCCTCTTTTTCTCCTTGAGCATTGCTTTGCGATGAATGGAAACTTTAAAGTATTTGTATTAAATGTGTTTTTTTTAATTGTCTAGTTTTCTTATCTTGTGATATATTGTAATAAAAGTAACAGATTAAGAACTGAGTGGCTTGAAGCCATTTTAATTAGCCCACAACGTTCTTAGTTTATCAATTGAACTGCTATCAGTATGCAGGGTGATCATTCATTCTGCCTGCTGCTTTAGGACCTAAAGATGGTATTTCTGCAGAATCCAAAGATCAAATAGTGGGAAACATGTTTCAGTTTTTAATAGCTTGTGGCAGAAAATTAACAGTCAAATAATGATTATTTAAATTTTTGGATGAATTTTTTAACTATTTTCTTGATTAAACTAGTTATTTGGTCTTTTAACAGCCAGAAAATTGTGAGAAATGTCAACCAAAGCCCCAGAATGACGTCCTTATATGTATGTCTTTTGTCCACAACCCAACGATATTCAGCGCACTGTCACAGAGGAGTTAGGAAACTATAAAATATTAACATCTAAGATGCAGGAATCAGAGAATTTTTATGTTTTTTCTTAAAAGATCGCTCACACTGATCTTAACATTTATCAAATTAGATAGCAATTGACGTGGTGGTTTCCAGCTAATCGATTAATCGTTGCAGCCGTTGTTAAATCTGAGTGAAGGCGCTGCGCCTTGACTCCCATCAGGATGTTGCAGTTTAAAATAGTCACTCTGAAAGAGCGTTAAGTAACTGGAGGATCTGTCGGGCAATGATGTGTTTAAACAAGCTGAGGTCATTTTCCACTCCAGGGACGAAATGTGCAGTGTTTAGTGCAACTTTGTTGTGTTATGCTTCAAAGGAAGGACAAGAGGAAGACAGATTATGAAAGTAACAAGTGGTTTTATTCTCTCTTTTATACAAAAAGTCTATTCAGACCTAATAAATACATTTTCAGAGTCAACTTTGATCATAATGCAACAGACATTCAAGTTCCAGCAAGTTTTGGAAAAAAGAAAAAAACAAAAATAGCTGAATGTAAACATTTCTTTTTTCTCTAGAGGCAGATTTTACAGCATTACAGCATCAGAAGTGACCAACTTCTCCCGTGTGTCTCTGTGGCCCTGAGAGGCTCAAGTCTACAGTGATGGGCTCATGCGCCACTGTGCGCCGAGGGGCCGATCTCCTCCTCAGCTCTGGGGGGGAAAAGTCTCAGAAAGTCTTCACACACGCAGGCAGAGAAAGTGTCAGCATATGACACAGCCTTTCTCTTTGGTCTGGCTGCCTCCTACGGCTTTCTCCTTTATGTACATCAAGTCACTGTGCACGCTGGGTCTGCGCGCAAACGGCGCCACAATCCCGTACGCGTTGCCGTCTTTGCACTTCTTGCTCCTGAAGGACTTTCTGTGGAGCACCTCGCAGTACTGCACCGACACCTTGCAGTGCCGGTCGGGGCTCATCTCGTCGGGCAGCTTGGCCATGGTGAAGAGAGTCTGAAACATCTGGTCCACGTTGGTGTTCTTCTTCGCCGAGATCTCGAAGTAGGCGCAGTGCTCGTCTCCACCGACCAGCTGCTCGATCTCCTCCTCCTGCACCTCCCGGTAAAAGTCCCTGTCGCACTTGTTGCCGCAGATGACCAGCGGGACGTCCACGTTCTCCTTGGTTTTGTCCCTCAGGCAGGACTTGGTCTCGTAGATTTGGCGCTTGAGGCGCTGCACCTCCTGGAAGGAGTCTCTGTTATCCAGACTGAACACCAGGATGAACACATCACCTGGAGAGCACGAGAGAGGAAGACGGGGTCAGTGCCACATAATAATAACAACAATGAAAATCATATCTTTTTTTTTTTTTTTCAAAAGTCAGCAAACTCGACTACTGCAGGTTTTAAAAGCTCAGCTCACCGGTTAGTATTGAAAGCCTCCTCATCGCAGGAAAGGGGTGATTTCCAGATGTGTCCAAAATGTCCAGCTGGTAAACGTCTCCCCTGATGCTGTAGAATTTCCTATGAAAGTCCTCAATGGTGGGCGTGTACTGGTCTTCGAACCTCTCGTTCAGAAACCGAGAGATGATGGCCGTCTTCCCAACTTTGGTGGAGCCCAGGATCACCATCCTGTGGCAGTTCTTGGCCGGTATGTCGAACCCGTTCTCTGCAGGCGGCATTTTCTTAATCATGCTTGCAAGCTGTTGCACCCAAGAGGTAGCACGGTGTCGCGGTCAAGAGGTGGTGACGGTTTGCTTTTTTAAAATCCTTTTTTTCCCCTCAGTGATGCGAGGGGTCTAACCTTGTTGGCTTCTCTGAGGCGAGAGTAGCAGCGGGCTGGGATTATATAGGGGATGTGCGCCGCGCCTCCCCAAAGCGTCATGCGTCACGATCCAGTTTGGCGGGGGGGAGCTGGAGCAAGACCCGAAATGATAATGTTACTATGGCTGTGTGTGTGCGTCAGCTCTGTCCAGCCCTCATGCACAGGAGGACCAGGCAGAAATTGGCTTTTTGGAAATGGGATTGTTTTTAATATTTCACAATGTTTTCACGCGCAATTGACACAAACTAACCGAATAAAGGGATGATAAGGTCATGCTGAAAAAAAAATTACGCACAGTTTGCACGCGGATGCTCGGAGTGTGTGCATCACATTAAACACAAGTTGTTTTTGTTGCTGTTGTTGTTTTTTGTTAATGCTTTACCCAAAGGCACCGTGCATTCAAATCTTATTTGCATACGACAGAAAGACACATACGATTTCTCTCTCTCTCTCTCTCTGCAGCTGCAACCTTCTGCAGCAGATTGCTCTGGAACATCGACTTCATCTGTTCCATCGATCACAAGCAGTTAGCACAAACACAGAGCGTCCCTGAGGAGAGAGCCGCTGGAGTGAGCGAGGTTGGGAGAGCAGAGGGGGCGCAGCGGCTCACACTGAGCGCAAATAAGGCACGTTACAGGGGAAGAAAGTGTGCTGTGCGCTTTGATAGTCAAACTGTCAGCAACACGTTTTTCTTCACATTAAGACATTACAGAATCACATTTTTTTTTTGTTTTATTTCCTCCTGTCCATTTTACTTGTCCTCTGTCCAACTGTTAAAACAAATATTTTAAAGGTGCACTGTGTGGTCTTGGGTAATACACTAACATAGTTATTGACTGTTGTATTATTATTATTATTATTAAACAAACTCAATAAATAAACTCTCTTTGTTTGTTTTCCTTTGTTTATGTGTTGGCGGACCCTGCCACCTTTCTAGCGCCAAACAGTGCTCTGGGGATTCTAAGTGCTGTATCGTAGCCAACCGGATGTGTTTCAGTTTCTGGATGACTCTCGTCCAAGAGGCCACTCCAGTTCTAACTAACTGGAGGGGGAGTTTGTTCTCACAGAGTCGTTAAAGTCACCCGTGAGCTCCGAGTTTCAGTGTCCTTAGGGCCGCATGTGAGTTGTCGACCCAAATGGGCCATGGTGAGTGTTGCTAAGGCTGGGTCAATGCCAAGATTTTTACATTGTTGTCCACAAAGGAATGACGTGCCTCCTTCAGATGTAAGTGGAATACATACAGAGTCTTGACCTGAGGGGTTGGCCCTCCTGTGTTGTGCCATTAGTTAGTTAGTTTATTGAAGATCCTCCTGAATTTCTCAGATATTCCCTCGACATAAGGAACGACAGTACTGTTAAGTTTTTCCGTCTCCTCCTCTCTGTCTGTTCTTGATCTTTTTAGAGGTTTCTGACAGAGGCCTGGTTGGGGGAGTCACAGGTTTTAAGTGCTCCCCGATCGCCAGAACGACATAGTTCCCCTTTAATATCATAGTGTTACTGTAACTATTGTACTGTACTGCACGGTCTGCATCAGGAATAGCCGGGTAGCTGTGAGCCTTTTGTTTACTTATTGTATTTCATTTGAATCACTTCTGAACTCATTCTCAACCCTCCACCATAAAAGCTTTTCTTGTATATCAGAGACATCAGTTTGCATTTTGTTGTGCAACCCCATGTGGTGGAAAGACAATTAAAGAAATTACATCAAGCGCTGTGGTGATTAAAAATCTATTTTTCAAACAAAAACAAAAACACTGTTGCAACAGTAACTGCGATACAAACAGCGTAATATGCTACAAAATCTTCCTTCCACATGCTGTCCCATTGAAGACAATAGCCAGTTCAGATAATTAAACAGAAATGAGTTCCTGAAAGTGGGAAGAAAACAGTTCCATTAACGCGTTTAAGAATAGAAACTCTCGGCTGGGTCGGACAGAAAGGTCACATATGTTGTGAAAGTAACACGCAACGTGTGCGGCGTCACATCGAGACAAAGAAAGCTCCACAGCCGAGGAGCAGCTCGGTGTCGCCGCGTGCCCGCGAGCCATCCAATCCGCTTTGTATTGACTTTCTGGTGAGCGTTAATTGCAGGACCCCACAGACAGTCTAAAGATAGCACCCGCTGCTTGTGACTCAAATTCTGCTCACCCACTCTGCCACCTCAGCCACTTAGCACCTATTACTTACCTCCTCACCTGTGAATCGGTGTGAGGAGACAGTGACTTCATGTGTTGCAACTGTGATATCATTATTTCAGTAACTTTTTTTTTTTTTTACTGTTGCTTTATCGTGCCGGCGCTTTGTTGTTATGTGTACGTTACAAATAATGGTTAATAAAGGGTTAAAAGAGATGGTATGCATTCAGATATCATCCATCAAATGTTCTTTTAAAGGGGCGCCGTGTGAAAACAAAATCAGAATTTAGATATTTACAGTATTATTGAGGCAATAATACAAACTTGGAGCCAATGAACTGAACAAACAAGCTGCTCTCAGAAGTAAATAAGGTCCCCAGAGCACCATTTGAAGCTAGAGAGGTGGCAGGGTCCGCCACATATAAACAAAGTAATGGGTGTTGTCCTTCAAAGGTGCTAGGTGCAAAACTGACGCTTTGGGTTGGCCACCATCCCAGTGGGTCAGTTTTTGATGATTTGGAAATCAGACTCAAAAATCAACTTTTCTTACAAATGGCACTTTAAAGGCCAGTTTGTTTAGTCAGTCACAGAAAGGAGGACATTTTGTTCATTCAGTTTTCTTTTAGGTCTAAAATAAAAAATTAGTCAGGGAAGATCCTGCGATAAAAATTACTGAGCGCACCTTTAGATAAAGAGCATAACGAGACAACTATTGAAGAGTTTGCAGAGGCTACAAACATAAAACTGTAGCTAACAGAAAGTAAGGATTCTTAATTCAGTTTAAGATGTCCTGTGCTGTTTAATGACCGCTTTGACTGCGGGTTTTTCCTCGTCGCCAGATTAAGTCAAAGCCACACAGCTGTCATTGAGGTTCACGGGGGTTGACATTTATATTATTCATCTCTCCATCCATCCCTTCTTGTCTCCCCTCGCTCTAACAGCGCTTGAAATAATGATTTAAAAAAAAAAAAAAGAAAGAATTTTTCATACAATATTCACAACAGGCCGAAAGAAAAACTCCTTGACTTTGTGTGAAACCTTAAACCGGCCGACACTGATGACCTTTTTAGCCCTCTGTGGGGCATTGGGGATGAAATCGGATAGGTGTACTTAAGCCCGGTTGTTCAAGGCTTCAGCCATGGGTTTGTGTAACCAGGGTGGAGTGGACCAGCGCCTCGCTCCTCAACTATTGGTCAGTAACTAAGCCAGTGTGTTCCCAGCGATGAATATAACAGGACACGTGCAGAATGGCTCGTTAAGCGAGGCGCTGCCATAACACTGACTTGATGGAGGGGATATCACGTATATCCCCGCCCGTCTGTACGTACTGTGTGTCTGTGGAAGGTATGGCTGTAATCAGAAGACGTTTCTTTCTTCTTTTTGCACTGATTCAAAATAGATTTAAAGGGTAACACTGCCAATTTTTACACATTAAAGTGTGTTTACAGGTCTTAAGGAGCACTTTGGAATATGTGAGCCTTTTGTGGCTCCAGAGGAAGTTGTATATAAACTGATAAGTGAGTTATGGGCCTCCGCTGATGTCGCTCAGCAGCTAATTTGCAATGTGGGTTATGTGGGAGCCACAATTGGGAAAGCAGTCCAATGAGTCCGAATAAGCTGGCACCTTTGCTCTGCTGGTTCCCTTGTCTCGTGCATTACAAAATACTTAAAAGTCGGCTCCATGAAAGTTAAATTGCCAATTCAAAAGTGTGGTTTTAGATCCAAATGGATGTTCGACAAATGATCCAATTTCTTGGAAACGGCTGACATGTCATGCTGACAAGTCATGGCAAAAGCAAAGCCTGCAGAGTTCCTGTATTTGTTTGGTCAGGGCAAGAGAAACACTTTCACTCAGGCTCACAGACCCGAGAATCATCTCATGGTCAGTCCCAGACAGCACAAACACGCAGTACAGTTTAGGGACAATCTATCTGTCGATGTAGACTGTTCATTTTTTTTGTCTTGTATGATGTATTTCGTGTCCTCTCCTGTTTTGCAGCCTGTGCTGTTACATGGCTGGACCTCGACTCACACTCTGTTCTGCCAACGTGGCCCTCAAAGCAGAGTAAACACACCAGCTGCAGCCCACTCAGGCCATGGCCAATCACACGCATTAGACTAATTTCCTTCTCAGCCATGTTTGCCTTCATCAATTAGTAAAGAGGACAGAAACGACCGGAGAGGGGGGGAAAAAAAAGATCTTGTGGCCCCCTGTGAGGACACGGTGCCTCACAGCTGATGTGAAAACAAAACCTGCGTTAGTTGATCTGGAGGAGCAGCGACAATAAATCAACATGTCAGATGTTTTTAGAACAGCCAACGCCATGTTTTATTGTGAAGGAACCAACCTTGTTAAAAAAAAAAAAAAAAAAGATGAAACGGGAGAATGAATTGTCTCCTCACATTTGTCAGTGAAAAGGCCGAGGACTGTGGAGAAGCGGTATGAGAGTCTTTTCGCTGACAGGAGCTGGAGATTTGCATTAATAACGTTTTGTTTTGTTGCTTTTTTGTTTTGTTTTGTTGTTTTTTTTCCCCTAATTTTACAAAATGGTAGAAGAAACACTGCGACAGGTAGCAGTTACATACGCTCAGGAGAAGAGGGGAGTGACCTTTGGCGCAGCATCATGGCTCCTGCTCCTTGTGATGGCACGAAACACCGCGAGGAGTCATCTGCACATAACATGCTTCACACATCATCCGCGGGTGAGAAACATTTGCATTCAGTGGGAGCATATGCGTGCGTACGTAAGTGTGTTTAAAGGTGTATTTCTCTGTGTGACTGTGAGTCACAGAGACAATATGGTCTAAAATGGATCTGCATTAGAGTGAAAACACATTAAAGGTGCAGAATTAATCAAAACTTTTTTTTTAAAGTTATGTCAAAGACGTCCGCGTATGGTGTCGCAGAGACGTTTACTGAAGTTAGCATGCTTAGCAACTAACCCTCGGCTATGTCTGTCCTGCATCCACAATGCCCCCCTGACCTCCAAGTCTGGACCACTAACTGCGCGGCTAACTGAGCTAACTAGCTAACAGCAACTACAGTTAGCAGAGGTCAGCAGTTACTCTAGTGATGTGCCGCCCCCCTATCAGTATGACATATCAGTGACAGAGACGGAGAACTTTTACATGTTGCACCTTATTGTCAGTTTACACACTTAGTTTGTCTTAATTTGCAGCGTACTTGTTACCATGGTAACAGCTTGCCTGTTCACCTTGATATCACTTATTGTTTGCAGTGTATTTATATATAATTAAAGTGCATTGTCATTAAAAGAACTTGAAAGCAGCATCTGAATTGATGTGATCAAACCCAAGCCACACCTGCTGGAAACAAAAATAGGAAATGACGTCTGGGTTTGGGCCAGTTATCTATGCTATGATCTGCAGCAAGGCCAAGCTGGCCGACTTTAGCCTGAGGGGCCCTCAATTCCCAAATATGCTATTGGTTTTTGTTTTTGCAACACCACTTTATTTAATGATTCAAAATATTTGCATACTCGTCACATTTGGGAATGAAAAAGTAATTTTCTAAAATGATACATGTGTTCTTGATTAGACAGTCCTTGTAGGCACATCTGGCACAAACTGCTATTGCTCTTGAACCTGTTGGCGCAATTGGAATCAGACTTGGTGAAGCAGTGAAATATGCACATTTTCAATAGCATTTCAGCTGATGGTGGCATTACAGAAACATACTAAATGGATATAGATGTCTTGAGTCTGATGCGCCTAAAAATCCAAGAAAAGGATTTTTGGGATTCTTCAAAGAAAAACAAACAAGCAGTCTGTGAAATGGTTCTTTATATGGTCACAAAATAGTTGACGCACCTCCTAATATTTAAAAAAGCAAACGTACACTGCACCTGATTCAGCACAGGTGTGAGTCCCAGTTACACCAGGTGCATACATGCTGACATGATGGTAAAAGCACAAAGGTGCATGTTCTGATCCTATTTAAAAAAAAAAAAGTCTTGCGCAGCATCGAGGGATGTAAGTCCACCGCATTGGATGATTTGTTTTGTTCCCTAACTTATTCAAATTCTCTGACCTCACAAGATTTAAGGTCTCAAAATAAAAGAAAGAAGCTGGTGAAGCCGACTTTACTGCCCTTGTTCAAACCAAAGACGACTGTAAGTATTAATGAGGTGTCTTTTCTGCATGTCTAGCTGTTTTGATTGGAACTTATAAGAATTGTTTTTTTTCTCTATGCAAAACTGTTCCGTTTAATTTAATGAGATAGATCCTGCCACTATGAGGGAAACAGCCTGATGAATTCCTGGTGCAGAAGACACCACCTGACCATGTATGCTGAGCAAAAGAGGGGGTCAT
Source organism: Acanthopagrus latus (assembly GCF_904848185.1). Classification (NCBI taxonomy): domain Eukaryota; kingdom Metazoa; phylum Chordata; class Actinopteri; order Spariformes; family Sparidae; genus Acanthopagrus; species Acanthopagrus latus. The sequence continues at coordinate 14,745,796 of NC_051061.1, forward strand.
TTCGTGTTCACATGGCGTGAGGCCCGGGGCTGTTGCGTGTCAGGCCGGGCCATCTTGCATAGAATCTGTTGAATGAAGCATGAGCGCGCCGTTTCCAATACAAAGGTTTAAGGTTTCGGAGCCAATCAGGGTCCTGGCTTCACTCCAGGCTCAGTTCGCCAGCCACCTGTATGTTTTGATTAACAAGCAATCTGTCAACTGTGTTATTCTCTGTGACATGCAACCATGATGCCTCACTCCCTGCATGACGTGAACAACATGAGATTGCAAATATGTGTAGCAAAACATTACCCCGCATGACTATGGCAGCCACGACACCTGTGTTTTTGTGCGCTCCCGGTCTGTTTTAGATTACATTATCGGGTCACAGTTTCATCTCATTCTGAGGAAAACAGAGCCAGAAAATCACCATGTTCACCTGCTGATGTAGTTTTAGACTCTTGGACAGAACAGCTCAGAACTATCAGCAGTGCAGTTTCAGATTTCTCAGCCTCCATGTGTGAGTAATGATTTGGTGCCGGCTGATGACCCCACGTACACCGAACACACGGTGGTTCAGAGGGTTCCCCTCATCTGACCTGTCTGAACTAGAACTCTTGTGAACAGATGGTTATTCCCTTAATGGACTGAGAGCGCAGACAAACACATCTGATAATTCGAACCTGGAGACCTGGACTCACCTTACAGAGGGAGGTCAGTCAGATCAATGAACATGCTCCCCTCAAGGACAGGCTAATCCCCGACGCTATCCAGTAGCATTCAGGCATCCCCTCTGCTCTGCAGAGCTTTATAATGTTTTGACTGAAAGTTCATTGATTTGATTCACTTTCCTCGCTCTCAACCAGTCAGCTTTAGGCACGTTTTATAGCAATTAAATCCCGACAACTTAGCATCAAACAACGGGCAGGCAGAGTTAGCTTAGTGACAGCATTTAGCGGCTAAAGAGACAAATATTTCCCTCGAACAGAACAAAACAGAGGTAAAAGAAAAGTGAATATTGAACTCGCACTTATCAGATGGCCATAAACAACTGCTGGATCCCTGAATACACAGCAGCGTTCACCTTATAGCTTTTAAAAGACAATAACACAGTGGCCTATGTCAATATAGCCTAGCTAGCCAGTTCATAAGATCATCAGTCTGGCATTTTTGTAGTAGTCCACTTATAGAAAATGACATTAGCCCATGAGATAGCAAAACAGGAAGCCTGTTAATTTTCACAAGGTAAACTCATTATATTATATTATATTATATTATATTATATTATATTAGATTAGATTAGATTAGATTAGATTAGATTAGATTAGATGGGCTTTATTTATCCCACAGCGAGGAAATTCACTTGTTACAACGGCTCAAGATGCAACAAGTGCAGGAAAAAGAATCGGACAAACACGCATGAAGTGAGTGGAAAGTGTTTGTTCGGGTCGAGCTCAAGTTAAACAGTCTGACGGCTGTGGGGATGAATGATGAGGTAGCGCTCCTCCTCACACAGCCGGTGTGAGAGCCTGCTGCTGAAAGAGCTGCTCGAGGCTTCCACAGTCTGGTGCAGGGGGTGAGAGGTGTCGTCCCTGGTTGACGTTGCCTTGGCTGACGTCCTCCTCTCACCCACCACCTCTGTGGGATCCTGCAGGCAGTCCAGGACAGAGCTGGCCCTCCTCCAGCAGTACCCCTGCATAATTAAATAAGTAACTGGAATTAGTGGGGCATCATAAACAACTCGACAGCTGTGTTCATCATCAGAGCTTACACCAAGCATGTCTGGATCCATAGTCTGCTACCCTGATTAGGAAAATTAACTGATATGAGATGGCGTAAACCACATTTTTTACATTATCTATGGTACGTCGAATGGATGGCAAAATTACCTTAGAAATATGATAATTGTCTTAAATCTGACGACACTGTCAAGTGGCCATAAGTCAGTGAATGCAGCTTTAGTAATACACACTGGTTTAAGATGCAACATGATACCAGCACCGTTAAGCTAATTGCTCACAAACCACATTTGAAGCTGGAAACAACTGTCAGAATTGTTACACAGTGGTAAACAAAACAATAATTTTGGACCAGTAAATGATTCCCAATCATCACCTTCATTCTACACCTTTCTACAAGCCCTGTAGATATATTGTTATTTTAAAAAAGTGATTTGTCTTCAAAAATTGTTATATATCATCATGAGATTTTACAAACGGGTCAAACCAGACCACTTCAGACACACACTAACACTTTAAGGTGGACATCCAGCCTGTTATTCAGGCTTGTATGTTATGGACGCCCAACATGATGATTCTCTCCCTCGCGAGTCGGTGGACAAAGGGGCTCAGTGTAAAACACGCTCGGAAAATTGGCCGAACGTTGCTTGACTGTTTCCATGAGGCGCGCTGGAGACTTTCTATCGGCGGTAATGGTCGGTTCCCAGCGTCTGTTGCTTCACCAAGCAGCGTAGTTGGTAAATGTGACTACCACTGAGTGATCTTATAAATTGCCTAACCTTAGACGTCAGCGAGCCGCTGCCCTTTGCAGCACTGTTTACGTAACCCTAATAGCTTCACGCAGAGACGAGGCAGAGAGGGAGGGGTGGAAGAAAGGCGAGAGAAAAAGGTGGCAGGTCTTGGGCACGGACTGATGTTTAATTTCAGCTCACACACACACACACACACACACACACACACACACACACGCTCAACACCTCACACTAACAGCATCAGTGGAACCACCCTCTAGGCAGTTATGTCGCGCCAACCCGCCTTCCCACCCGGCAGCTATTACATAAACCCCACCAGCAGGCACCTGAGCTGCTGTACGAAAACGTCAGACAACACCTCCTCGGGGCTGTGCGTGAAAACTGTAAGACTCGAATATTCTCAGGGGAAAATAGGATCCACGCGATTTTATCAAAGGAATCTAAATTTCAGCAAGTGCGGACCGCGGTGACACCCACCTGACACCCACAAATACTCAGGTCTGCAAATTCTGTGCTTCAGGACTGCATCACACAGCCCATTGTGGTTTAATGCGCACCTCGTCAGATAACCCACTCGTCGCTTTGTGTGTCCATCGGCCGCGTTTTTATTACAAATATCCCCTCAAAGCAGCTGAAGCAGGATTTCATAACACACGATGAGCCACACCACATCGTACACACGCCCCCCCCCCGCCCCCCTTCACACACATGGCCTGTACCTCCATTTTACTTTGTTTTTGTTTCCCTCTACTCTCTAACCAGCGCCCGCCCGTTCCAACTCAGTGTGATGCCAATCTCACCGACTGCTGGGCCGGTTAGCACTCGGCGGTAAACACGGACATTCCTACTGTTCGACTGATCAGGGATATATGCACGTTCTTTTCAAGTAATTACACAGGCAGCATGGGCAGACATGCTTTCTGGTGCTGGTACAGTGGTCTTCAAGTTGAACACATGATAGCCCTCTTAATGAACTCTTATCTGTGTGTATGTGCGTGTGTGTTGTGCTTTGCTTTGACAGAGTTTGTCCTCTTTGGGTGTTTGAAAGGATACAAACAGGAAGCTATCACATGGACCCAACATAGCTCACACACACGCACGCACACAAACACACTTGCCATTTATCTGATGATAGAGAAGCTTTGGCAACTGTACGCTGTTGATCGATCGATCACGACATCAAATAAAATGGAACTCTGCTTCATCACGTGGCCGCTAGCTGTGCTTTACAGGCTAACCTCAGCAACCGATGAGCGGTATCAAATGTAGTATCTCCGCTGGCAGACTTAAGTAAAATTTTGGATGTCACGCGCTGTCAAAGCGGGAGAATGCAACTTTTTTTTTTCAAGAAAAGGACAGTAATACATCCATTGATCTGTCCGCCTGTCCCAATAAGAATTGGGCCACGCTACTCCTGGGCTTGAACACACAGTCTGCAAGTCTGATTAAATACCAAAAGGGTGTCAATAAACCTCATAGGAACAACAACACAACTGCAGAAGTTGTTAAAACAGGCAGGAACAGCCCACTTTTAAAATGCACAAGATTCAGAGAAAGTACAGTCGAGGCTCAGATCCTGAAGCTACAGTCTTAGAGTTGCATCAGAAAACATCATCCTGACTTTACCAAATATTTATGAATAAAAAAACAAAACACGTGTTTCATTCCATTATGATTGATCATGCATTATGGAAGCTTCTTGAAAAACTAAGACTGAGCTGACTAGACTAGACTGTGAAAGCTTTTGACCTGAACGGACTCATACAAAGCTCAGTTACACACGTTCTCTGGTAATTCAGCCTTCAACCTGCAAGTCCCACTGTTCATGTGATCTGTACAACCAACAGTCGTCCTGCAAGGTTACTGTGACGACACGACTCTCCGATGAAAGAAAGATTTTCATTAATCAAAACTAATCATAAATTAGAAATGAATTTTAATGGATAGTAATTCACTGAGGACATTCCGTGCCGGTGCCAGAGGCGTTTGTGCTTGCTTCGTATAAAGCAAATTAAGAATATGGATCACAGGTCTTGTGGCTGTGAAACCACGTGAAATGTGACACATGAATAGTAAAATAAGAGTCACAACGCCGGCCCTTTCTCACTCCCAGTGCGTAGAAAGTGAGCGGCTGTATAGCTTTGATTTTGACGTTGCAGTTACCCCGCAAGCTTGTTTTTCTAACACGAAACTAGCGAGGTTCAAAACATATAATGAATCTGGATAGGGATGTGCTGTAAAATCAAGATCAGGGCAACATGTCGTTATGTTCCCAAGAAATGCATCATCACCATTACCTCACCTCCATTATCAAGCGTAACATTTCCAGTGTTCAAGGCTGCCAGTGGGTGCTAAAGGTAGGCAGGTGAAAAGAGCTGGCCAGCTAATTAGTCCACAGCGAGAAAAAAGCTCGTCTCCCGCTGTTCACAGCCAGACTCTTCACCTTTGTACCTCCCTTTGCACCACCGGTAGTGGAAAGCCTCCGCTGAGGGAGCACGGCTCCTTTATCCGATTCAGTCTCGTCCCCATCCAGCTGCCGGGTTCCTACCAAATGTCATCAATAAATCAAATTTGTGTTGAGTCATTTTGTGTCGCCCCTGGTTGCAAAGCTAAACTTCAGTTGTTGCGTGTGATACCTCTTACTACCACTTTGTAAAATGTCACAGGTGAAAATCACGCTTTCATGAAATGTAATATGTAATATTGTCATGTGAACCGAAACTTGTAAAAAGGAACTAATGTCACATGTGAATCTGCTAGTTTCTCTCTTACACACACACACACACTTTTTGTTTTATATAACTGTATGTAGAGAAGATTAGATATCTATGTGAAATCCCATGCAATCGCTTCTTCACATGTGAATAACACATTTTGTAACGCGACATGTGAACCAGACTATAAACATACAAATGAAGTACTGTCCAATTTGAACTCTTTTTTTGTACATGAATTCAATTTGTATGTATTTGTATATGTGAATTACATTCATTCATACATGATTATAATGTAGAAACCAGAGTAATTACCGTGATTCTTAGAATAATGGGTAAATAAATAAATCCTTTTTTTTTTCCTTTTTCTATTTTTGTTGAAACGAAAAAAATCTTCATCATGGAAATACTCATGTGTAGTAATTATATTCATGCAAGGCCACACTCCTCGTGTGGTACTTTTCCTTTCCACACATGTGTGTGGTGTGTAGCTTTTCAATTAGTGGACGAGTGTACCCAGCAGACTGCAGCCTGAAGCCCTGCATACCAACCACTTCTGCGGTTCCTGGTTACCACCCGGCCCTAATTCTGCTGGGCCGATGAGCCCTGTTGAACTGGGACGTCACGGCCCCTCAAGTCGACACACGGGAGTGAGGAAGTTTTGAATGTCACGGGAAGAGATGGTGGAGGTGGCATGCTGTGACGGAACAAAAAGAGGCGAGTGAGCTCGTGCAACATTTAACAATCTGGAGTGGGGGAACAGTCTTCTATTTATAGAAGATGGTTAATGACGGAACAAAGAACGGCTGGGCAGGGCAATTGGTCATTTGAGTAATGACTGATACCTGAGGAGGGAGGCAGAAACACAGATCTACCCACAAATGCTGCTGATATATTGTAATATTACCATTTAAGCTTAGTTTGAGCTATAATATGGAAGGTCAAGACAGAGTTTGGCACACGTCCTTTTTGGAACGACATGCAGCAATGTACAGTACATCTCTGCAAACCAAGGATATACGGACAATTTGAACATGATATTATAGAATGATGTGAACAATGATACCTATAATACATACAAATGTAACCTGTCTTGACACAGACAACTGGGCTGCACATGCGTCACAGTAACATTAACAACTGCTTTGCTCAGGGAGTCAGCATGCAAAATACCTGGGCCCTGAAACTGAAGCCGCCAAATGGAATTCAGCCTTCATTTATTTTATTATGTATAAGGGAGGTTTTCTCACTGGCATGTATCAAAACATGTACTGTGGAAACGCTGTCTGGCAGCAGACAGTGGTCGAGAGTTGGCAGAACAGAACATGGCTGCACAAGCACTGAGTTCAAAGTTATCAGAGTATGAAAATTACCACCATTAACCGACCAAATGATCCCCGAGGCTTTTTTCCAGTCGGAAACAAAAGGTTCTGTGTAAAATCGTACCATGTCCGAATGTGTTGTGACTGAATTCAAGCTGGTACTTGAAGAAGTGGAACCGAAGTGCTCTTACTGTACATGCTCTCACTATTAGTTGACATCAGAAGGACAAGTTCATGGGTGGGCAGGCATGATGGGAATAGGCTATCTGTGTGGTTTCTGTTTCTGTAAAAGTTGCCTCTGTTGCCTCTCTCTTTTTTTTTTTTTTTTTTTTAAATCATCCGTAATCTGGGTTCACTGAGTACGAAGTCAATTGTTGGGAACGGGGAGTTCATAAAAATCACACTGGCTACTGTTTCCATGAATTAGCTTGCTACAGTGAATTCAGGTTAAAAAAAAAAACAAACTTGATGGTTATGATTGCACACTAATATGCTGCAATTATAAACAAGAACTTTCGACCATTTTCCTGGAGGCGCGGGTCCATTTTTAATGGCTTTTACACAGGTTGCGCTGAAATAAAGGAATTAATTTGTTTTTCATGGTAAGTGTAGGACGCTGAAGGCAGGCGAGGACAAGAGTGAATAGAAGACAAGGTCACCTCTGAGATTCTCCCTGCCCTTCGACTGGCACCTACTCCCTTCAGTGCGCTGATAAATGCAAGGACACCCCATGTAAACACCAACAAGGGTGACACGTGTGAGAGAGGACGGGTGCTAGGAGGCGTGGAAAGACAAAATGATCCAATGTTCCACGTGGAAATGACCGAAATAGAATTTCTCATGATCCTGTTGCTAAATATGGCTAATGTGTGGTTGCTTCTTGGACCATGTGACAAGATGAGGGAACACAAGGCCATTACCTACAACCTGTGTGCAGCAGGAGCACGCAGAGAGCGGACCAAATTACATCCTGGGTCAACACCGACTGCCTGTTGCAGCATGCTAATTATGTATGATTTCTACTTTCTCTGCTTTCTCCGAGTGCATTAGAGGCTCGTGGTCCGCCACGGCCGCAGGGACAAACCTGATGGAGGAGCCATACGGTTCAGTGAGGTGAGAGTGGACACGGAGGTGAACGGGTGCAATCACATACATTCGATGTACATACGCATGCCCACACAGATCCGTAGTAGCTCATTTGCACATGCAAAAACTGAACCTTGCTGCGGCCTCTTCCCCGAACTCTCACTTGAACCCATGAGCCGTCTCAGTTCGCTCTGCGTCATGGCAGCGTTTGTGTCCAGGGGATGCTTCATATCTTCATTTCACCCACCATGTTTATGGAGATAGTCATCAGCATCTGCGATTGGCAGCCCTGTGACACCCACTGTCTCTCTGACCTCAAGAAACCTAGCCTGCTAAGTATGTCTTACTAAGTGCAGTGGTGAGTACCTGGCTACACCATGTATTACCTGGGAATACATTGCTGCTGCCGCCAAGAGGAGGTTTATTTGCAACCCAGTCCATGGAATAAATGTTGGCAAAGTTTCTGCAAGATCATAGATAAGTTGAAGGTTTATATTTCTTATGCATATAATATGAATGCGTTATGGCCTGGTTTGTAGACATGTACGTAGCCGAAAAGATGACTTCTAACATTTCATTGGCTGTGGAGACCTCTATTCTACCAGAACTTAGTGATCATTTTCCTTTCTAAAGTTCTCATGAATGCAGCAGTTTGTAAACTGGATGTTTAAGTGGACTGATTCTGGCTCAGGTAGAATGACAAGTGTTTTTTTGTTTTTTTTTGACACTTTTGACCAACAGACGAGGCTAAACTGACGGAGGTCCCTGTAGAGAGGTCCTTCGACAATGACAGAAGTGGCGAGCTTTGAGGCCAAATATGCAATCTTTTGTCCCTTTGTTATCTTAGTCATTGCAAATAAACAAGGCATTCATGACCCTGAAGTGCCCACTTACTAACTCTTTCCGATTTATTGAAGTCAACATCTCTTCCAGCACCCAAGGTCAATAGTCACATTGCACTGAATGCCAAATTACAGACACAAGTACACACATTTCCTCGATTTTCAATAGCGGCAACAGCTGCAAGTAGCTATTTCATTTGTGAAGTTGTATCCACGCTGTGTTCACAGCTTCCTCTTGGCTGTCAAGTAGATGTTATGTAACCCACTGAATGAGAACATTTTACCATACGCCACTGATTTGCGGTAAGGCAACCCCGTGTCTGCGACTGTCACCGACTGACGTCAATCTGTTAGCTCCACGAAACATCTGTAGCACTTGGACAAATCCTCTGTCGGGGTAATTTGTCCAGTTGTTGGAAAATCAGTTACACTGGCAAGAATGGCAAGAAAGAGAATTCGCCACTGAGCTTCAGTCAGGAAGTTCTTTCACTGAAAGGATGATTTTTTTATTCATTTATTTTTTTAATAAAAGAAGGACTGTGCTTGTTTCTCATTGTCGCAAGCACACCGCATACAGACCACGACAGGCAGCCAGACGATGTGAGGCAGATGGTGAGATGGTTTGAATAACCCAGTGTTTCCTCGCCACGTTGAGTGTGGCTACCTCATTGATATATATATATATATATATATATATATATATATATATATATATATATATATATATATATATATATATATATATATATATATATGTATGTATGTACAGCGTACATGTCGTGTGTAATGGCAAAAGGAGTTGGCATCCCACCAGTCACCTTGGACTCTGCTCACATATTGAGTGGTTTAACATCTGCCAGTGCATTTATAATGTGTCAGATGTTGTGTAATCGAACTGGAGAAGAGGTGGCAGAAGCCTCGCTGAGCGTTTTTGTGTTACAATGGCAACACCTGATACGCGCAGTTTAGCAATGCCCGGAGAAGCGTGTTTATTTTGATTTGTCGGATAGAGGATATGTTTTGTCTTACGCTTGGACGCAATTAGCGGGGGGGCGTCCTGTAACAGATAATCAAAACTGTCTGTGTCATGGCTTCCATTTGCAGTCATTTTTCACGCGGCGTCTTTGACGAGTCTTTGAAAGCTGCTGCATGTCCGTCAGCCACACACTGAAGAAAAGATTACATAACAATTCAACAGAAGAGCAGCCCCTGCTGTTGTATCATTACAAAATTGAATAACACCTCCAGCTTGCATGATAAATACATTTTTATTTTAAGGCACAAGTCAACACTCGCTGTGCTTTTAACATCGCCTGTACATACATTGTGTGCGTACTGTTCCCATTCATTCGCTGCAAGTACAACATATCAACACACATATTGGATATCGTGTGTCCCTGCTACCTCAAGTTCTCACAGTTATAACACTTTGCTGCTCTGACCCTGAGAGGAATGTTTTCCCAGGGACTGTCTGTACTCCGCAGGGAACGGACTGGAAATGAAGAACACACCACCTGTCAGAAAGAAAAAACCCACAGCAGTTGCAGGTTTGCCTTCATATGTTGACTCTGCCGTCTATGATCAGAGAGAGAAACAGCTGCTGCAGCTGTTAGGCCCTCGGTACCTGATGGGACGCTTCGGATTTTTCATCTGTATCTCTGTTTACGCAACAAGTCCGCCAAGTCAAACAAAAAACACGTTGCATCTCACAGGAGGAGTCAGTTTTTTTTTCAGCGTGATGGCCGCGCCTCTTCTGTCTTTGTTTTGGGGTCGCAGGTGCCGATAAGTGTGGCTGTGTCGTCATTCACCGAGAACACCTGGGCCCGGCGCTCCCAGTGACATCATCCAGGCGCTCCCCATCATTGTCCTGCCGCTATTGTTCCACTCATGCACACACACTTGTGAATATTATTTTCAAATATATAATTGTGTTTTGATTGCCATGGTTAATATTGACTGAGGTTTAGCAGAGGTGACACAAGTATGCACATTCTTTACTCACATATATGATAGATACTGTAAAAAGGTTAAAACAAAGGTACTGATTCAACTTCTTCACTTAAGTGAGAATGTACGGACTCTAAAATGTACTTGAAGTTCAAGAGTAAAAAAAAAAAGTCGCCTCTTCTTCCAGTCTCCCTCTTCTGTCTGTTTCTGTTACATCTTTTACGTTGTTTTCGGTCTCATTACATCGACCGTGTTGGGATGTTGCGATGTCTGGAAGGCAGTGTGCAATCAAAAAATAATTAATATTTCTTAAGAAATTATGTAACAAGCCAGTTGTGAAAACGTAAGGTGTAGAAAACACAGATGGCATGAGTTAAAATGCAGCTGATGTGAGTGACAGGTGAGAAACGGGGGGGAATGAACAGTGGTAAGTCATCTTAAAGTCAGATGAGCCATTCCCCGACCTCATCCCGATCTTTAATTAGTCGCTCTGTAACAATATCACCTGGCCTCCTCCTCTGCTCCCATCATTATAATTACAGCTGCTGTGGGGCTTTGTCACTTGAATGTAGAGATTTTGTTATGCAACAAGAAGGTGGTCGGTCTTGTAAGGGCCTTTTTTCAACCCAGGTATTACAGCGTATGCAGCCTGCAGATATTCAGTATGACAGCTGCAGAGACACTAAGAGAGAAGGATGGATGGTGGAGGAGGAGGGAGCAGCGTGAATGTTATTGTGTGACTTTAAATTACATAAGAGCTCAGAACATGATAAAATAAAGTTGGATATGATTTATTGTTGCATTGCAGGATATGGAATGAATGGCACGTTCAAGCATGGCCGTATCAAGGTCAGACAAACGTTGGAGCTGATGTCAGATATGAAAGTCAGTTTGAATTTGGGGACGCCTGGCAGCAAGAAGAACGCCAGCACTGCTCTCAGTCGCCAGAGTGTCACTGAGCCATTGTCATTTGTGTTTATGTGTCTAAACACAGTTTCATACTGTCTGGCTTTGTTTACATGTGGTGGACCCCTGCCACCACTCTAGCTTCAAACAGTGCTCTGGGGACATTATTTTCCTCTGAGAGGAGCTACTTTATTCAGTTATCAATATATATATATATATATATATATATATATATATATATATATATATATATATATATCAAATCAGACTTTGAATGAGTTCTTCAAAACTACATAATGCCCCTTTAAGCCCTTTCCGACACGTGGCCATGAAATAAAGCGAGTCTTCCTATGAACATTATCCAGCTCAAACTATTGTACCGTTAAACGACTTGAAGTTGTCACGTGGCTTCTTACATTATATTTGAAGATCCTTTTGTTTGTTTATTTCCAACTGTATAATGTTTGGACACATGATTTCTGCAGTGGTATACTGTAAATACTGCATGTACTGCCTTCATATTCATGGTGTCCTTGTCACAAATATGAATGCAAACGCGCATCAAAATAAACGCTCATCCGTCCACCCACCACCACCCATATCTGCAGCATGCGAGAGTTAAAATGTGTTCTTTAATGTGCGCACAAGATGTACCATAACAATTAGCAGCCCGGGTTCATAATGAGCTGTAATTATGTGCCATACATGCGGCGAAGCCTCGTTTAAATCATCGTGATGACATGCACGATCACTCCCTGGCTGCAAACCGCGTTCCTGGCACATCTCTGCGGATAAGATCACGCGAGCAAAACACAATTTCATACTTTTCATTTCGTGTAAGTGAAAAAGGCACACACAAAAAATGTATTTTGTAGATCAAAATCGTAAGAAAAAAGGGAAGTAATATAAAAATGTGCACATCCTGTGTCTAAACGGAAGTATAACTGATAGTCTATGAGAAAAAAAATCACTAAACCTCTTAGCTTTTAGTGTTTGCTGTGCTCATTTCTGTCCTTGGTTATCACTTTACCCCATTTCCACTGTGACACTCACCTTCTAATCCAATTATATAATCAAGAACACAACATTTTGGCGGTGTTGTTAACATTAGCGAGGACTAAGTAGGACAATGTGGTGGCTGGAACATACGCAGGAGTTTCAGCCACCGGGGCAGCTGGGAGGGTTATCCAAGACACGGACACCCTCGGCACAGCTAGAGACAAGGGCGCACCTGCCCCCTCGTACAGACCCCCACTGGTGTGTGTGTTATTGTCGGACCCGCTGACAATAACTGGGTCACGTAACAAGTGAAGATAGAGAATTTCATTAGTGTGTTAGAGGATCAGTGGTCAGAATGAGCACCGCGCTTCACCTCCCTGTTACAAAAGTTTGATGAGTGTTGGAGGGATGTTAATCTCAGCTGTCCACTTAAAATCAACCCTCTGGTACAATAAAATTATTATTATAAGTATATTGTGTATCTTTGCTGCATGTGTCCGTCAAAGTTGTAGTAGTGAAGCAAGACAAGCTGCACTAGGAAAGTTGACAGGACCAACATGTTAAGCGATGGCTGTTACTGTGTTGGCTCAGAAACAGCCAGAAGGGAAACAGGGAAAAAACAAACTATTATATAATACAAAACATAATATAGTAAGTCTGAAAAAAAAATAAAATCAATTTCTTGTGAATGGGTGAATGACTGACTCTCTATACAAAAAAAAAAAAAAAGCAAAGAGATGTGATATTTCTGTTTTTCCTTTTTGATTAATTGGTGAAAATGTATACAATTAATTTTTTTTTCGCTGTGGTGCACTGAGTGTAGACTGATGAGTAAAAATAAGTAAATAAATGAATGATTAAAAATACAAAATTAACAATCTTAGCGTAAGGCTGAGAAAATGTGAACTGGTCTGAATATTTTCTGCACGTTAACATGGTTAAGTTGAAAAAGAACATAACACAATGTGCTCTTCTCTGAAAAACTGCTTATCCGGCTCAATCAGGAGCATATTGTTCTCAGCCCTCATCTCATTATTAGTCGTGCTATTTAACTGTATATAATGCTCCCACAGGGTGAGGCCGCATGAAGCAGACACTCATGATGGATCTCTTCTCCCAACAAGTAGAAACAGGGGAAACACCGTGCGACTAATGATCGACTCCACCATCACACTGTGTTCTTTCGAGGGGGGAGGCGGAATAAAGCGCGGAGAGACGCAAACAAACGAGAAAAGTTCTGGTATCACAAGACCGTCGTGCTGTAAGGCCCTCCGCAGTCGGAGTGCAGTTGAAAGATCAGAACATTATCCTGGGTGCTTAGCACGGCCTGAGCCAAAAGTAGAACCTGTAGTGGAAAAGGTTAGGAGGAGAGGACGGCTAGATCTGGCTCCCGAACACACACCCACCCCCCCACACAACACACACACACACACACACATACTGGACAAGCTGTACTCTGGCAAACACAGCCTGACCTGTGTGTGTGCGTGTGTGTGCATGCACTCTTGTTGTGCACATCTTTACACCTCGATGATTCCTGTTTTCAGTTTTTTTTCCCCTCTTGTTTCTCCAGATCAGAACAGCTGAGCCACGCACACACATACACACACACACACACACACACACACACACACACACACACTGTTCTTGTTTGCATTTAGCACAGACTGAATCCTTTTTTCTCTCCATTATTTAGGCACAAAAGAGGAAAAAACTACTGATCTCCCGTCTTCTCACCCGCTCCCAGACTGCACAGTCAGATCTCTATTTTTAATCCCCGTCAGTAATGTGCAGGGACAGGTAGCATCTTGAATCATGTTGTTTCTGTTGTTCCCATTAGGGAGGAGGAGGAGGAGGAGGAGGAGGGGTTGGAAGGATCAGGATCTGTGAGTATAAAAACATGCTTCAGTGTCCATTATGTTAGCTAATCTTGTTGAAGTGTAGATGAGTTAGTGGTGGGTGGCATGGAATTTTAAAAAAAGCTCATTTTCAGAAAAATACACGGTGTACCTTTGTTCCTCTTGCAGATTACAGTATGTAGTCATAATTTTTGCTCATTCATTACATCTCGCATCTTGTCTGAGACTGCTACGGCAGAAGAAGCATCGGAAAAAAATAAAGCAGGGCTCGAGCCATCGGGGGGCCAAATCCTAACCCTCAAAAAAATCCTAGCACTGGGAATGGAACATTGTAACCCTTTCTTGCCCTTCGCGTCTGATGGTTTTTTCCTCGTCACGTGACACAGCTCCTCTCCAGAAAAAAGCAGCATCAAAATCAATCACACGAGGCTCAGAACAAAAGAGAAATGTTTCTGCTAATGTGGCCCCGTTCCACTGTGCATGCAAGTGACGAGGTGTTGGTGGTGGGGCGGGCGTCGTCAATGCAATCGGCACATCTGAAAGATGACAAATGACAAATGAGTGCAGCGTTCGGATTCAATGTTTCCTCTCGCTTATCACCACAAATGAGCGCTGATTGTTGTTAGCTACAAGCCGACGAGCCGCCGCGGCGCAGCAGACCGACAACAATGATGCAGATTTGGCTTAGCAGGTTTCGACTGGAGGCTTCTGAAAGTTTTCAAAGCGACGCGCTCCCACCTAACCGACGCTGCAGCTGAGGTGCTGATCAGAAATCATGGAGACACAGCTTGCCAGACCATTTCAATCCATTTTCACACTTGTTTAGCTGCACATGGGCCTGAGCCATTGTGCATCAGTGAGCCTGGGATGGGGGCTCTGAAAGGTTGGACGGACCCACTGTGCTTGTTTTCTAACACCGTCAGAAAAGTTCTTGAAATAGATTAACTCCTGGTAATGAGACGTTTCCAATGACGGTCTGGATCACTTTTTTGAGAAGCAAGTGTTGGACTGAGGAGTCTTCACAGCGCTGCGAATGATTTGTCATAGTCTTTGAACAATGACTTCATGCCGAGTTCATAATAAGGAGCTGAACACCCTGCTGACGTTGTGACGTTCCAAATTGTTGGAGCAATAGAAGTTTTTCAGCACATGGCCTCTTAAACGCACATTTATCAAAGCGTATTCTCACTTCATCACAAACAAGGACTAACTGGTTTACTTAAGCCTTTATGCCATGGCTCAGCTGACTGACGAATATTGTCAGCTGACTTGAGAAACAACTGTGGCCCTCGTGCTTGTTCAGCGCTCAGTTCTCATGATTAGTTTTGGATGTGCACAAATATGATAACAATAGTCATCTGACACACACCAGTCAGCTATGTACTTCAGGCAAAATGTGACAGTGACTCGACATGATAATGATAATCATTTAGAATTTCAAAGTAAAGCTTTTAGGTGGTGATCGCGATCTGGTTAGACCAGCAAGTTTAAGTCGTCGGGGACGTTTCAAGGTTTTTTTTTTTGTTTGTGTGGTTGCCAAAACAGGTATTCTAACCCCAGCGAAGTGTTTTTTTGTGTGGTGTCTAAACCTAAACGTAGCATGAACACAGCTTTATGACCACAAAGAAATAGAAAGCTCAACCTAAATGTACGTAGAAATTGGGATATAAAGAAACCTTACCTTTGAACTAAGCTGTGGTTTTGTTGAAATGTGTCCAGCAAACATTTATTCTGGCGAATAAATGAAAACAGAATGCGACAATGTGTGAATCCTTTTTGACAAGCAGTCAATTGAAAAGTACTGAAGAATGAAGACAATGTATTTAATGTTTTCACCACATAAACTTCATTGATTGAAGCTCATTCCGAATTGGATCCTGGCAACAGGTTTCAAACATGCTGCAATGGGGACAACAGAAGACTCAGAAACACTCATAAAACACATGCTCTTGAACGCCCCATTGGCCCAATTGGTAACAGGAGATAGCGTCTTGATTGGGTATGAAAGGGAGCATCCTCAAAAGGCTCAGCAGTCCAGTCTTAGGACGGGTCCAGGTTCGCCACTTAGTGAAACACGTTGTATAGAAGACACTGGGTCAGGAACATTTTGTAACACTGAATGTTTGCAATCACTCTGCATCACCATATTGCCTGGGAAGCGTGCGAGCGGCCTCTCAGACTGAATGAAAACACTAATTTAACTGACAAATATGCAAATGGGACCCCGAAGCTTTTACACCAGGTGATTGTGGTGACAGCTCCTGTGAATCATCCTCCTCGCTGAGTGCCTGAGTACAAAAAAACCAGAGGACGGACCTCGTAGCAGGCTGGGTGCTTCACATCACACACACCCGGAGTAAAAAAACACACATGAAAGCAACGTTGTAACCAGCCTACTGAGCTGCTGACGTCCATTCTGTTCTCCAGCTCACACACAGGGACACGTGCCTGGTGCACACTGAGACATCCAGTTGGAGATACACTTAGACACACTCACGCACACACTCATCCGCCGTGCATACACACACTCGCACAGACAATCGCTGACACACATTAGCAACTGTGAAAATGCAGCGGCTTAATAAGGTTTGTGAATTTGTCGGCGTGCCGTTGATGATTTAGAAAACAGAAATTAGCGATCCAGAAATAAAGCGTATCATATCGAGAGATCGCATCCAGCCACTGCGCAATCATCATTTTGGATTTAACGTTAAAATGTTTCATAACGCACGAGACATGTGGCCGCTTCTTAATATGCACAGCCACTATTTCTTCTTTCACAAGGAGTCAAAAGTAGGGTGAGTGCTTTTTAAGAAGAATCCGCAATAACAATATGTGTCTTGCGAGTGTAAGAAGCAAGAGAGTGTAAGAGCGTGCAAGAGGAGGACTGACAGTAGGCATGCTGGGGCTGAAAATCAATGCATTCTCACTTTTTGAACTTGCACTTCTGTCCCTCGCAGTCATAACACCGGTGCGTGCCTTCACCACAGTGTTACAGTCAGTTGACGTCTTCCACTGATGTCCGCACAGTGACGGGTTTTGGGACAAATACTGTTACCCGGCACTTGCATTAGGCTAACGTTGCGCGGCGATAAATTGCTTTATCGTGGTGTTCCCGGCAGAGTGGAAATAACGTAAGCAGAATAACCGGAGACCACGTGGCTGAACTACTAGTGTGCTGTCGGGACCTGGAGGTGTGCACATGCAGCAAGCAACAGAAGCCCGCCGGCCGCCCTTTGTCACTCAAAAGGGAGAAAAAAAAAAGAGCAAGGCCGAAGAAATGGGGAGGACTTCACTCAACCTTCTGAGGACACATAATACTTCTTCCAGTCCCAAAGAGGTCGATAAGTGGCAATTATTTTCTCTCAAGGTTGACGACTTTTGTCCTTTTCTGAGCAGCCGGGACGTCAGCTTTATGTGTTCATCTCTTATTTCACACAAGGATCGCCTTTAAGTGTTATTAGAGCACTTCTATTAGAGCAGTCTCTGTGGTTATGTAATGTAAAATGACTCACCAGATGCAGACTGGGACGTAACCTGCAATCAACCCCCCATATGGAACAGCAACACCACTTAACTTTCAACCCACACACTTTAATGGTAGGTATAGTCTCAAGCAGAGCCCCTCCCGCTAACAGGGCATCTAACAGGGTTCACCGTCGCTATATGCCGGGTTGTGCGCCGCCCAAGTCTATTATGATCGGTTCAGAGAAAAACAAACAAAATCTGAGGTGTGTCGTTTCCACAGTTCTTTTTGCAAAAGAGGATGCTGTGTGGATCTGAAAAACATTTTGATATTCACCTAGTATACTGTCACGATTCACATCTTCGGCACCACTAAATATTTGATCAGCGCCGACGGTAGTGGAGTCTACTGAGTAAGTGATCATTTGGAATGATTTGAGGTGTTTTCAGAGCGATGAATGAAAGAGTAAAAGTTGGAGTTTTCAATGGCAGCAGTGTTTGAAAAGAACTCGGAACACATCAGACTGTTCTCACCACCAGCAGCAGCCTGATCGGTGGCGATACGAAAGTCTGAGTCGGAGGGTGACGGCGGGGGTCATGACTGAAGTCACGCATGTTACGTGACAGGATTTACATCACTTACGTATCTTACCCAAGGCATGAAGTTTTCCTAAACCTTAAGTCTTGTTGTGGCATCCACATCAACAGGATAGAGCGGCAACACGAGTCACGCTTTGCATGCAAGTGTCAAGCGAGGCTGCAGCAGCGTTTTGACTATGAGATTCTGTGCTGCTCTCTGCACAAGTACACCCTTCACTTGATTTCACTTCAGTTCTGATGTCTGTCTCTGTAGAATACCTCAGACTATGATTGAAAGACCCTCTGTACGACTATCATCCCCAGGTTTTCATATAAATCATACAAATCATTCCTTTCAACAACCGCTCTGAAATACCAGAGAAGGAGAAGATTGTCCTCTTTCCCTATTTTACTCTTCAGTTTCAGGTGACTCTTAATACCGCAGACACTTTCTCCCAACATCCGCTCATTATCTAACCGCCTCTGTCAGACTGTAATCCCTCTCAGGGACGGCTAATTAGACACATCGCCGGGAGGAGACTACGTGGACCTGCAGAGATAAAGAAACCTGGCCGGCTGTCAAGGAACAAATCACTTCAGTCACACTCGTTCCTGCGACGACACCTCTTCTCATTAAATAACTGTCTGCGAGGGTATTTATACGGCAGCATCACTCGAAGTGAGCAGTCCGGACTTAATTCACTGCAGGTGGAGGTCGGGGGTTCGCTCACTGAAACTGAGCAGGTGGCGTGCTTAAATGTCAGTTTTAGCGTGTAGATGGTCTTTGTTTTTGAAAATGTTTTTGAAATATGTCCAGATTTCAAGCGTTTGAACCATTTGACGCACACACAGTCACCAAGCGGGAACGTGAGAGCAGGGTTTACGTTAGTACGATTAAAAAAACTCTACCGATCAGTTTTAGTGTTGAGCCTCCAACATTCTGGTGCAAAGTCTATTTCTTATGTACAATACATGCCTGCAATGTTCTATTGGTTTATTGTGAGTTTTTCTTTTGGTTGCTACTGCATTGCAGCAGCCGGTGGAGCTAAAATACTCCTCTAATTGCATGTCAGATATAACTGTGGCAGGAAGTGTCTGTCTCTACGTAATCAACTCTTCAATCAACTCTTAAGAGTGGGCTGCTGTGAAAGAGCAATATTCCAGATCTGGGAACTTTACCACCTGTGATGTAAGAGTTTCTGACAGGTCTGACTCATCGGTTCGACAGCAGGAACCAAAGACGTGCAATTCAAGTAAAGCAGCGGCCGGGGAGTGCCGAGGAGCTGCTGATGACGTTGATTACAACACCTCCGGTTGCAATTAGCACCTACATATCTGCACATAATGTATTTCGAGATTGTTTGAAGGCAGTTCACCTGGATGGAGTCATGGTGGCACCCTGCATGATCAGCAAACCCCATTCTGTTGCATGTTAAACACCCTACGCCTAAATCGGGGTTTTCTTTAAAAACAGTCATCAATTGCCAGCGTGTCTGCTCAGTTTGTGTCGAGACAATCAATTCTTGATAATAAAACCAAAAGGTTTCAAGGTCACAAATCACACATGGCCACCCAACCGCCAGAATAAATCTTGACAATGTGCGATTCACTAAACCATGGAATAAGTTCACTCTACATAATTTAAATTTTATAGCTTTCATTTTTAATTTGAGGGTTCATTTCTTAGAAATATTGAAACGCAGTGTTCAAAATCCAAAGCACCTCCACTTTCAACGTCGAGTTGAGCCGAGGATGGTTTGAATGTGGCTTGGCTGCGAGACGCCAGAGGCAGTGCAGAGATCAGGTCGAGCAGAACTGGTGACAAAGGTGTACAGAAGTGTGTGATAGACTGACTGTGCTGGAGACTTTTAGAAGATAACTAGTGTTTTTCCGATTTTGTGTGCGACACCAGCGCTTTCACACCAAGTGTGTCCAATTTGAGGGTCCTCCAACAGATTCCGCAGTCTTCAGTAAGAACTACAACAGAGATCAAGTTTTAGACTTTGTAAGACTTTATAAGACCCCGCAGAAACCCTGTCATTACGTCCTCACGTTGTCTGCACTTTGCTGAGCAGGTCAGGTATTGTGAAGTGTAGAGTGGGTGCTAAAATGAAACAAAAGATGGTTTGTCCTTTTGTGTGTTTTCTGTGATACAACCTCATTGTCCTGTATAAAACTGTCAACGAGCGTCAACACTCCTGACTGTGCTGTTGAACTAGAATTAATAAATAATATTAGAGGCGTACTGAGCCTTTTTATCCGATTGCATTCTTTTCCACGGCCACTTTACATTGTAGTTGCAAATTCTATTTAAAAGCACGGCACGAGTGGCTCCCTTTGTGACGACCTGTTGGAAGCTCCGATGGCAGAGAGCTCAATTACCCACGAAGCTGCGGTTCAGTTCATCACAGGCACGTGAGTCTGCTGATCTCAGTGACATACTAATGCAAAACGAAACTCGAAGACCACTGTCCGCCCGAGTCGCGCTCTGTACTGCACGAGCAAAAGAACCCTTTCCCGCGTGCACGTGAGTACACAAAACGCCGGCGGAGGGCTTGACACACACACACGCAAGAGAACAAGTAGGTGGATCCAGGTGGGTCAAGTCACTAGCTCAGGCAGTCACTCAACAACAGGTACAAGCCATGTCACATGAGGAAGCCGAGAGGGAACACGTGCAGAGCTGGTGGTCGTACGGCATGTGTGTACATTGAGTGCTATATTTAAAGGTGTGTGTATAACTCTGTTCCACTCATTTCATCTAATTTTGTGTGTGTGTGTGTGTCCCTCTGCCACCATCACCTGTAAGTCCAGCAGTGCAGCAGCTGTAGGTGGTAGCGGCGTATTAGATTTCACACAGTCCCTAAAGTCAATGAGACAAACCGATGCCGCCGTCTGTACAAAACTCATTAAAATTACATATTGTATCATACAATGAGCGAGCGCGTCTCTTAATGGAAAGCTTCAGACCGAGACTCGCTGAAAAAATAATAAAAATAATAAAGCCGCATCCCAGACAGCTCACAAAAAGCCTCCTCAGCGTCACCGAACTGACAAGCAGTCCGGAGAAAAAGAGATCAATGATGAGGTGGGAGCAAATCATGAAAGTCCTAATCAGACTCTCACGTGCGAGGAAGGTGTTAAAACATGTGCATACCATTTAAAAGGCATCACGCGCTGAACAGAGAACACTGAGGCAGGAGGAGGTTCCAGATAAGGATCCCCCCCCACCAAATAATAAAAATCCTAAATACGATATGAAAAAATGTTTAAAAAATTAGGGAATTCAGTCTGTTCTGTCTGGGAATCAGCAAGCAAAGGTTTGAAATAAGTGGATAATGAGGGTTCCCTAGGTCAAGTTACTTGAGTTAGTAAGTAAAAGACTCATTTGCAAATAATTTTGCTTTTTTTTTTGTTGGTTCCTTTGCATTCTGTCAGCACACTGACATCACTGCTTTTGCATTTTGCAGTTGGCGACAAACTGCAGTCAGGGTGTGCTGCATCAAGTTACTGAAGTTTGCTTTGAAAAGTTTGAAAATTGGCTTAATTTCTCACTTCCAGCTGGCACTCTCTGGCTTTTATTGATTTACCTGTTGCATTACAATCTAGATAAGTCCCTGACTGTTTAAACTGAAGCCTTCCTCAACACGCTGACATGGAGAGTTTTTCATAATGAGCCAATAATCTGTCCTTTAGAAAAATCTATCTTCTAAACATAGATGTTTTGTGTGGGTGGATTACCGATCTGGAGTTACTTGCACTTCTCTCATGTTGAACCTCTGAACCTTTATCTTCACAGGATTTCCATATATGTATGTTTACATATATGTCATTTAATGCCAACTCACCCAGAGCAGAGAACTTTTCCCACTTCATGTAGTAAGGCCTTCTTGCAAAGGCCTAACCCTCACAACAAAGCAAAATCATATAGGTCCATTCCAAATACCTTTGCAGATATGATTCATGGTGACCAAATGATTATTTTAGTTAATTTTACACTAAATTGGCTTTTCTTGAAAATCCAAATCCCTTAAGGATAACGTGCAACATCTACTCAAATTCAAATAAATAGTTGCTTAATATTAATCAGTATTTCAATTATCAATATCAATACTTCATCATTTAATTTCACGCTCATCATGAGTATCATAATACTGGATATTGGACCATCAGAGGAAACAATGTTCAGCTGCACGTTTATCGTCATTTCATTTCTTGTCACACAAACAAGTAATGTGTGCTGCATAGAATGAACAACACAGTAAGAAATGTAGTTTACGAAGGTTTGTGAAACAGACAGTGACAGTGTGTTTATGTAATTGCGGATGACAATATGCTGCAAAGGTAGTGCCACGTGAAAGGCATCCGCACGGTGCGTCCATTTTGTGCTTTCCGTGCCCAGAAGGACTCAAAGAACCGGGTGAATGTTTGTTGACCTCCTTTTGGTGTTTATTTGTGACCTTTCCCTCCTGTGCCAGTTGTCTTACATAAGTTTCTTTCACAACGACTTTGTTTTCTTAATTATAGAGAAATAAATTAAACCGTTTGGAAAGTAGCAGTTACCGTTCCAGCTGAATCCAGCGGAGCAGTTGCAAACTTAATCACTTGGAGGCTACAGCTGGGCTTTATTCTCTGTGTAGTGTTCACAGGTGGATCCCTGACTGGCCCGAGACATAAAGCCACATTGTTTGCTCTCCCCCTCCATTACGCACTTGAAGCCATTAGCATTTCTTTTCCCGCCTCAGAGACACGCACTGCTTCCCCCCCCTCCTCTGGCACTTGTTTGTGCCTGGCAGAGCTCGCTAATTCAAAACACCTCATATTGTGGTCGTTTCTGCCGAGGCATTAATAGGAAATGAATTTCTCCCTCGACTTTCCCCCGTCTTCAGAGAGCTCTGCACTCTGGCTTTTTTCTTCTTCTCTTTGAGGTCAGTTGAGTGCACGTCTGTCGGCTGTGCCCCGTTTGTTATGTCAGAATAATATGCCGATCCCCATTAGCTTCTGAATAAAAAGACAAAAGACAGGATGATGTTTGACGACGAAGGAACATCCCTACAGACGTCCCTCATTACTTCATTTTATACATTTTTGAAAATATCGTTGGGCCCAACAGTGCTGCACCAAACACCATCAGACGAGCTTTATGACAAAAATACACCTGGATGGTACAGTCTTGCAGTGGTTGTCGCTCATTCCCTCCACGCTTTTGGATTACTGCTGCAGGCTCTGGGTCACTGCTAATGCTATAACCTATTTCGTAGGAGTGTAATTTCATTGGAGAGAAAACAAAAAAAAACAAACAAACAACTCCACAGACAGAGAGAGAAAATTGACCGCCTGAGATATGGCTGGTGACAAAACAAAAGCAGCACATACAAACCCTCAGTCGATTGTCCGTCCACGTGTGACCTACATGTGTAAATGTAATTAACAACCTCATTTTGTCGTGGTTTCGGTGTGTGTTTTTCTGCCGTTCCCACAGCAACCCACCTACTCACGTTAGCACAGATTGACAAGACAATAAACAAACTTGTGTCTGAGGGAAGCTAAAAATAAGAACAACATACAAAGTATTCCTATGGGTAAGTGTCAGAATCAGACAGCAAAGCGCTTCATGATATTCGAAGAGTTAAGGTGTTAATCTCGTAACTTTCACCACAATCGCTGACATGACCTTAGTTCATCTGTTGGCAGATTTTCTAATCCAAAATCCACCACTCTGACCACTTACAATACATAATAGTTTCTGTAAGTATATGATGTATGCACTAATAATACCAATTTTTGCACTGTATATTTTTAGGACATGAAATCAAATAAAATCAGAGAAGTCGGTGAAGTAAAATGAAACAAAAAAGATTTCACAATAAGAAAACAAGAGAATAAAAACTCACATTAAAGCAAAAATTAAAAAAAAAAAAAGCTTTTAAGAAAACTTGACTTTGCAAGGTTAAGAACAAGAGACAGGCAATTGAGCAATACCTGTTATGCTTTTTCCTCTTTTCCTTTCCTTCAGTGTGTAATACAAGTTCTTGTGTGTATGTGAAAGATCTTGAACGTTTAAAAAAAGTCAAAGTCCGACACAACAGGAGCTCCTCCCGCCCAATAAAACACCTCGACAGAAGTCCCGCCTTTAATTCTGTGACTTTGTGACATCACACTATGTCACAGAGTCACACATCTGCATACTTAATGCCTAACGGTTAGTTTGGTATGGAACTATTTTAGCACAGTTGCTCTATTGTTGTTAGTGGTGCTGGCTCAGGTGTGTGTGAGCTGACCAATAAGAGCTTACTGAGCAGGGCTCCTAAAGAGACAGGAGATAAAATAGAGTGAGGGGGACAGAGTGGGGGATATGCTGCTGCTATACTGGACAGTATGAGAGAACTGATGTGTTTTTTGAGCACTGAAGCATGTAAACCTGTTCTAGTCGTAGCAGAAAATAAAATTATGGACCCGAATATGAGCAGAATATGTCTCCTTTAAATCTGTAAGTGCGTGAACTTATGGATTGATGGCTCTTTGTAACTCACCTGTCAGACCTCGATGCAACAAAATAGTCACCTGCGGTCCATCGTGTTATTAATTAAGCCTCTCTCACACCTCACACCTCATACGCCCGTTCAGAATACCTCATTTATTCAGAAAATGTAGCAGCAGTGACATCAGCTGTCTCCTGATTTACCCATTTGTCCAGTCCGTACGTGTCCGCCAATCACGATGACTCACCCCGCTCCAGGCTCAACCCAGGCAGATAAAGCTGCTGAACTCCTAACGTTTTCCTGTTACTTGGAAAAGAAGAAGAAGAAAACGAAATACATAAAGACTGACTCATTTCTGTGTAACAAGGGCGCTCCGTCTGCAGAAATTAAACACAAAAGGGCAAGGATGCATCAGGGATTTTTGCTGAGTTGTAGAAATGGCACAATGTTATATTAGGGACAAAATCTAACGCTCACTTCGTGCTTTCTCTCTTTTCACCTTTTATTTTTCCAAGGTAGTGCGTAAGGGACAACGTCTGTTCACCTTCACGAACACTTTTCTGGCTCTTACCACCACAGGTGAATCACACTGAATCACAGGCGCAGAAACTGTGCACAATTAATGTTTTACGTCAGGGATAACGTTGTGTGACAAAGTCCCTCTGAAATTCTCTTGACTTAGAGAGCCATATCATGGTGACACTTTATTTTAGAAAAAAACAGCAAGACAAGCCAAACTTTGATAATTATTATATAACAATAATAAAAAAAAAAAAAACCTTGTCAAACATTCTGTTTTCCCCACAGGATTTGTGGTTTGTGGCATTCAGCTGTTTTCTGATGCTCCTCCTTCAGATGAGACAAAAAGAAAAAAATCTAAATGTAATTGCTCAGCAGGATTGTATTTATATGCCATCTAGTGGCCCCTTGAGTGCTGGCTGCAGGGTTGAAGAGAACATTACCTGATGCACGTAATGAAATGATAATCAATCAGCTTATAATAAAAGTGAAAATTAAATCAATACAAAAATATAAAATCCACATCAACACATATGTTTGCAGTATAATATTTAGAACTGCCAATAGAAGTGAAATACTTTTACCGTATGTTATATTTCGAATTGAGTTCAGATCACCTTCTGTCGCAGGATGGTGATCTTTAAACTGTTCGTGACTTCACGTTAAAATCCTTTTTCAGTTGGTCCGTGGTGATGATGATTGTGCAGCAAGTTAATAAAGGGAGTAAATGCCAGTAGACCGGCTGACTGCTTCGGGCATTCACGTTTCATTAAGAAGCGCTGTTTGGATTCAAGGAGCGTATCATATGAGACTCGTACCAAAATATACCAAGGCACGCTGCTTTGTAAAAATGTGAAAGGTCTTTAATGAGTGGGCTCACGTGAGTCGGCTACGTGTTCCACTCTTCATTGGAAAATCAGACTTTTTACATTTTTGCAAAACACTGTGTCTTGGTATTTTTCTGTGACAACCACAGAACCACTATGTCTCTTTTTCTGGGTCAAATAAATGGTAAATAAATAAATACATTTCCAGATAAAAAGGAGCACTATGTAGTTTTTTGGAAAGAAATTCAAACTCAGTGCCTTAATATTTACAACACTAATGAGGTAAAAATATGTACTTTGTTCCATAACTGAATACACAAGCTGTCCTCAGAGGGAAAATAAGGTCCCCAGAAAGCTGTTTGAAGCTAGAAAGATGGCAGGGTCCGCCACATATAGACAAAGTGTAACTATAACACTGTGTTTTCCTTTAGGATTAGTTGTCTATTCTATTCATTCACGAAAATGAAGAAAATGTGTCTATTTAGTTTATTTACATATTTACTTTTCAAAATAAAATCAACATTCATTCCCCAGAACTACATAGTGCACCTTAAGGTCCCTTGAGTAATCAGTTGATGCTCACAGGTTCAAACAATAAAATAAGACAAGCTCAGGTGTACCTTTAACGATCCCCAACTGGAGAACCTCAATTTGACACTTTAACACAGGAGAACAGTGTGCAAACAACACAAAAAGTAGCAGCACGGGGAAAGAATTGACTCAAAGAAAACAAAACAGAATAAAATAAAAATACACTCGAATGAATAAGATACAATAGATTGAAATACTATGTACTGTAGATGGATCCGTGTGCTTTCATGTTAATGTGAAGACAGTTCCATACAGAGTATATACACCCATACAGACTGCTGCATTTGTGCAATTATCCGTGGTGTCTGGACTGGAGTAGAAGGTGCTGGGTGCTGAAGTGCAGTCAGGTGACTGATGGTGTGAAGGAGCCCCTCTAAGTGCTTCGAAGCACGTGGCTGGAGGAGTTTTTCTTCTGAACGAGCTCCTGCATCGCCTCAGCTCGGCATCTTCCATCCCCAGAGATATCTTCTTCACTCTCTTGTGATGTGTGTTTGTAGTAGCTGTCTTTTTTTTTTTTTAATTTATCAATTTAAGTGTGTGAAAAGTGTAAAAACAATAAAAAAAAAAAAAAGGTGCAATGTAACTAACTCAAAAAAGGATAATGGTGAAATACTGCAACAAAGTATTACATAAAAGGAACAGGAATTTGCTTTATCTGGCACCTTGATATTCATGAAGGTGGGGGACATGACATGTACACATCTGGAAGTACAAAAAAACAAAAAAAAAACACGATATAAATCACAACGACATCTAAATCCTGGTTCCCAACCATTAAAAATGGTGCGTTTCTGCTTTTTACATTGCAAAAAAACCCCCCGCCACATTAAAAATAAGCAACCAAACAACAAATACAAGGTGTTTCTTGCTTGTAATACAGGGTCCAAACATCTCATTAAGAAGTCACTTTTGAACTGATGGTGTCTTATATCGAGCGTAAAGTGATATTTCTTACGAGAAATTACACAAATGCACTCGGTAAGATTCAAATTTGGTGAGAGTTTTGTTGCTGCGTCCGCGCTCATATGTTTTACAGTCTCATCTTCTCGGATACACTGGAACCGCTTATATTGTGCCTTACCTGTAAGAAGACCTGGGGGACATCTTTGATTCTCTGCGGCACATGCATCCACACACGACCCCGGCACCTCCCCTGTCTCGGGGCTTACGACGGCAGGGACGCGTGGCCCCCCCCTCAGCCTCAAGTGCCTTCGCGTGTGCATGTTCCCACGCCACAGGAGGTGGTGGCTCTCACATGCTGATTAGCAGTTTTTGAGCATCTGGGATTCTCTTGACATTAAGGTAAAGGTTACTCTTGTTCAGCTTTGCTCAAGATCTCTGCGACTGAAAAGCAGAGAAAGGCAAATTGGGCATCTTCAGTGTCCCCGAAGGAGGACTGACTCACGAGAGGGCGGACACACAGAGGGGTGTTTTATTAACCCCTTGTAACACAAGTTTAATTATCCAAAAGTGTCAGAAACCAGAAAATCCCAAGAAACATTGTTTATATCTCATTAACTCCACTTCTAAATCAATATTTAGTGCAGTGGTGTTCTTGACCTCTCAGTTTTTTAGACATGAATGTCTTGCTCGGTGGAATATGAACAGCAGTTTTCCTCGTTTGGTTCAGAATCAGAATCATCAGACTCAGAAATGATCTCAAGACGGTCCTCAACAACACTGAACAACAACACAGTAGTTCATTTCTTTATGGATTGGAAGATCCTGTCAAGATCTAGAGAAATTCCTTTCATTTTCCGCACGTGCCACATCACACTAATTACAGTGGAGGTTGCGGCCTTGAACGCAGCTCCCACAGAGTTGCCCTCAGGGGGCGACAGTGACGCCGTTTCATTAGCACGAAGGTCGCGAGCTTTCACAGCCTGCATTTGCTGATCTGTCATCCACAACTTAGAAAAATGTATAGGTTTTATAGGTTTCTCCAAACCATGTGATGTGTTGAAACTTTACATTTATTATTGCGACTTTGTGTCTCTTTAGGTTAAATTATATGTTTTACGTTGTGACGCCACTGTGCTTATGCAAAAAAATCACCCGATTAGGATTATAGTCAGGTCATAAAATGCCTGATTGGCACGTACTGTAGAAATGTCTTTATGGAACATAGGCCTGCAACACATACGTACGACTGTGAGCAAATCAGCAGTTTGCAGCGTTAACATCCAACATTTTATCGTGACGTCTGAACTGCTGAAACACACTGCTGCGTCCTGAAACCTGCCAAAAACTCATTCATCTTCCCTGCCCTCAGTCATCCTCGCAGGTTCTCGTCCCAACACGAGTCCGAAATATTGTGCTCTTTGTGCTCCGGAAGGTACCGTGGACCAGAACTGAGCAGACTGGCTCTCAGTTTAATCTTCGTGTAGGAACAGGTACAAAATGTCCAAAACCTGACATGTTGCGTCTAATTTTCCCCCTCTTCACACAGACGTTTCTTCCAGCTGCTCCTGCATCAGCAGTGGCCCACGCTTGACACTGTTGTGACTCTTACCCTGTGCATGAACACACGTGGGATCTGCCATTCAGCGCGGAGAGACTGCTGCCGTTAAAGAGCCTTTTGAAGGTTATATATACACACGGATATACTCTATATACATACGTGTAGCCGAGCACTAAACAACGCTGGCAACTTGTTCCTCGTTGCAAATGCTGACTTTGGATCCAGATTGCTGGCGAGGCGCTCACATTTGTTGCATGGTGTGCTCGTCTCCATGACAACAGGGACTCAGATGGAAGCTGTTTGAGCTTATAAAGGCCTAAGTGCCGAATGAAACCTGCTCTGCTCCCTGTGGTTTTTTTTCTCTCTCTTCCTCTTCGTCCGCCTGCCTCTTCTTCACCGCCGAGCTCTTCCCCGCTCTCTGACACCGACACTGAGAAAACACCGGGCACATGCTGATATTCATAATACCTGCGTCACATTTGCATTTGTGGGCAGTGGAGTCCAGGTTAGAGATGAATTTTATGCCACTGACTTATATATACATATATATCTTAGTTTTGTGTGCTTATTGGCTGCATCCTTCTGCACACTGGTAATCCTCTCGTCCGCCCCCCAAAATGTGGAATATTGTCTGAATACTTCTGGACCTGGTTTGATGTAGAAAAGAAAGATACAAATCAAATACTCGTGGATGATACGTGAACTTTCATTCTCGATTCCTCTCTCGTTGCGGTTGTCTCCTTGCGATGCTCCACAGTCGTCCTCTCTCCCAGCCTCCTAATAACAACCATCTGCTCCGCATCGCCGGCCCGTTATTGTGGAGCAGCAGCATTAACGAGACGCACTTGTGACTCAGCACATGAGCTGCTCTCTGCGGCGAACCGATCGGGCCTCCGTTCATTTATTTATTCGTCTGAAATGGCATTAATAAAACATGCCCTTGAAATCGGAAATGAAATTTCTGTTTACTGCACGGGGGTAATGGATGCGCCTAATTGTTTTATTTGGATCCGTGTCTATATTTGGCACGCATCAATATTTAAGCACGCTTCAGGGCTTACTGCTGACTGCAGGGGTAAATATATCAGATGAAATGATGATTACGTTGATGTATATGCATATTACAAAGCAAAACAGAGGTCGCTCTAATATGAATGGACAGTTCTGCCTTGGTTAAATATTCATCAACGCTGTGGAGCAATGGTGGAGGCAAGGGCACACAAACATTTTTTTTTTTTAAAAAGGGTACTGCATGTATGTGAGGAGGCAGGATATCGTGATATAGTGTATTTCTAGTGAGGGAGAGGGCAGTTCACCATGTTTTTCCACTGTAAGGGCAAGGAACTGGTGCTCGGGAGCACATTTTCCCATATTGTATCTGGTGCATGGGTAGATTTTTGTGCAGATTTCAAGAGTTTTATCCAATGTTGTAAAAGTAACAATCCCCTTACTTGTTTAAAACTCTATCCGCTACATTCCACACACTCATAATCGTCGAAATGCCACCTCCCCCTCTACACAGTCCACCTCGTGTCAAATTAACCGACTCGTCCACATCCAGAGGCAGCGTACAGTCGCAGTGTCAGAGGAAGTGGGATGAATGAGCTACCAGCCAGCGGCATTGTGTGTTTATGGAGGTAGATTTCCACTCATAACCCTGCTTTACTCAGCGGGAACGGAGCCTTCTCTATGTGTCAACGCCGGCCTAACAGCCTAACGCCAGGGCTGAAAAAAAGGACTGTTGAATAGACACGAGAGCGGTTCATTCAGCTTGCCAATTTGCCATTTCCAATTGTCCTAATTTAGCCACAGTAGTGGGTGACGTGCGGGTGAAAAGGATTATAGAAGTGATATGAAAACAGCAGTGTGGTAAATATGCTCGAGCAGATTTTTATATGTTAGTTAGCTCGCTGCCAGATTTACAAAAAAAAAGTAGCTTGTTTGGCAAACTGTCAGCCAGGAGGTTGTTTTTGTTCTCGCCACAAACTGACTTGTTTTAACAGACTATATTGAAGTTTAGGACAGGCATAATTAGATTTTTTTGTCTATAGTCAACAAAGTTGGGTCCTGATGCTTTACTGACACACATTTCCTTGCTCTTGATGTGAAAATGTCATCACGATGTCAAGGAAAGACGTGAAGGAGAAGTCCTCTCATTTCTCAGTATGTCCGTCCACGACTCATTTCCTCGTGTCAAACATGAAATTCAAGAGGAAGAGGGGAGGAGAGGACAAGAGGAGAGAAGAGTGGAGGCAACAAGCCTGTCAGAAAACGAGACTCATGTGCTTCAGAGCATCTTTTAAAACCATCATGATTAAACATGACACGTGGCACAACTGCAGTCTTCTGTCCATAGTTTTGTCATAGTCCTTAGCTGTATTTCATGATCATTGCCTGCTAAGTATAATGGCATTCATGACAATATTTGTAATGACCTGTAGGAGCAACATTGGCATTCATTTGGAGTCCTGTGTCTGGCCATGTGACGAATGTAAGTCCAACATTCGCTCTCTTTTAGCTCTGTTTTTGGTCTCCACCACCGCCTGCTGCTGCGAGTCGCTAACTCTGTCCGCCAGCCATTCGACACCTTTCACGTTGAAGCTGGAACGTGCTCTCTAAGGCTGTGGGACCTGGCTAAGTACTTCAAAACACAACATTCATATCATATTGATCCTCTGGTAGAAATATTCTTAAGTGCCATTCCAGTGTAGAAATAATTTATTTGAATGGCCAAAATAATCATCATTTGGCTCACATCAGCCGAACCACTCAGTTTTTTTTGCGGTGCTGTCTGTTTGTACGGCACAAAATTTAAGTTGAATTAACTTCTTGCATAAAACGTTCCATGTACTGCAAAGGTAAATGGCACCACACAAACAAGACAGGCCCTTTAAAACTCATTTATTTTAACAGATACCACTTCTTTTTGGGCGAATGGATAATAAAAGAGCTATATTGTGCATAATGTTTGGGATGTCTTCCATGCACCGACAGAATCACGTCTATTCTTATCTTGAGGCAAACTTGATTTGTCATTCTCGGCCATGGCGTGAACCCAGTGGGATTGGTTTTTTTTACAAATCATGCAGTGAAAACGAATCACTTACTATGTTGCGTCTGCTCTCAAGAAGATACAGAATTCAGGAATTTGCATAATAATAAAGACAGTGTTGCCCTCACTCTGCCACGGTCTGGACATTTCAGTGTTCTGTGGTATTTGTGGTGTGTATTTTGCTTCGTGTCCCTGACCAGCCTGGTTTTCCCTCCACACACCTGTCTTGCATCAGTCTAATGAGCCCAGCCCTGTTCCTAGTGTCTGTTCACTCATAACCATCACCTGTGTTTCTGTCTCACTCTACCTGCACCTATCTGCTTGTTAGTTTAGTTTGTATTGAAGTCCAGTCTTTAGTTAATTCTACGTTGAGTCATTTGTCGTGTGTTTCCCCTGATGTTCCTTTGCGTGCCGGGATCCTGAAATCATCCGTCACGCCACCGGCCTGCTGTTGGCTGCATTTGGGTCGACCTCTGAAGCTCAACAGGTAAGTTCACCATTCCTTGTTTAGGTTCACTACTCGAGGTACTTACAACACTCAGCACTGTAATTCACAGAGTGTCAGTTAGTCTTGAATCGATGTTGAACCTATTCCACACAAAATTACAAATGATTACTTAAAGTTACAGAGGCGTGCAGTCTTAATAGTAGTTGGTCGCCTCTAAAATGCATTAAACCACTTCTTTATTGTCAAATGAATGAATGAAAGTGAGGTGGGTGTGTGGAAGGAAATAAAGAGCAGTTGTATGCCATGTGTTCTTCTGGACACTGGATGGAGCAACAGAGCCCACAATGAATTGATCTGAAGGGCTGCGGTGCCATCTTGTGGTGAGCCCCGCGATGTGTTTCCACGCCGGCTCGTGTGAATGACACAGCAGCTCTTGGTGGAAGTGCATTCATCATCTTCATTTTAAAGCACGCTCTCATAGGTACATTTATTTCTTTGTCAGTGCTAAGCCGCAGATTTACAGCAGAGGTGATTTATGGCTTTGTGTTAAATCTTTCAGAGGGTCGTGTTGCTCAGATTTGACCGGTTTCTGTGGTGACCGGGGGAAGAACAGGTGGCCTCTTCTCCGGAGCTGGGTTGGGGGGTGGGGTGGGAAGTCCTTTTCCAGATCAGCGCAAACCACCTGTGTGTCTTATATTTTCCGGGAGAAAGTGAAGATGACACTCCTATCCTCGCTTTTACTGGTTCTAAGCTGAACATTTCTTCGGTTTGGCTGCAGGGAGAGGAAGTTGAGTGCGCTGGAGGTGCGGTCACGAGGTGTAAGAGATACACTGGGTGTTGTGTGTTTAGCTGCTCCTACTTCCTCCTATGAATGTGTTGAGTGGGCTGGGATGATGAGATATCTGAGAATTGGGGTGACGCACGAGGAGCCCTCAGGACGTCCGGTTGGAGCATGTTTTCAATCATTGTTAAATCAATTTTTGCACATAAAATTAAGGGGAAATCTTTAAAAAATTTATGATTGTAGTTGACATGAAATGCAACATGACGGTTTGAGGGGAGCTTTGGAGGGTGGTATCAGAGTTTGTGTTGCCACTCATGACACGCGGGTCGTTACGAGGAAAAGGGGTTGAGCCTCAGCTGTTGTTATGAGCCGAGGACCCGGGTGACCGGACAGCTTTGCATCTGTTGGTCGACAGATGCAAAGTTATTACTGCGCGGAGCAGTTGTCCTTGTGTTTGGCCACTCAGTGTTATTGTAGCTGAAGGTGCAGAGCCCACAGTGAAAGTGAGGGCAGAGATGTGTGTCTTTTTCTACATGTATCAATAATGTCAAGTAACAAAGGCAGTGCAACAGGGAACAGATTTCTAATGTCTAGATGTCATGGAGACAGAATATATCAGCAAAACATCGCAACATACTGAAATATTAAAGGCGCACTTTACAGGTTTTGTAATAAAAGAGAAAGATCCTTCTTGGTAACTCATTCATATTCAATTCTGCATTTGAATTTCCTCTCCAAAACTACATAGTGCCCCTTTTAATGACAAAAATTGAGAAATATGCAGGTCATGGTTGAAAAGCATGGATCCAGGAGGACGTTGAGCAGCTTCAGGTGTGGCCAGAAAGGAACGGCGTGAGCCAGACGACCTCCTCTCACCCTTGGAGGTTTGGAGAAACCTCCAGCGCCAACAGAGTTTGACTGACATTAGATTTGTACCGCTCGGCTAAATGTAATAATTTAGATATTTTACCAAACAGGCATGTGATACGCATGCACCTTCTCATCCTCTCAGATGCTGTTTGATGTTTTAACATAACTGTGGGCTGTATTTTGACAGCCCCAAACATTTCAGGGAAACCCCCTCCACCTTCCTGCCAGAATGTGGCTTGTTTTGCTTGTCAAATCAGGTGCCCTGGAGACATCTGAGAGGGAAACCGGGGACAAGAGAGCAGGAGGAGGGAAAGAAAATTGGTATGAAAAGCAAGCGATACCTTTGCCCCGGCGGTGCCAACCTGCCATGTGATGGAAGATCATGAATGATACCGGAAAGTCCCCACAGGGTGAAAACCTCAGAGAGCTAACACACTCCCTCTTTACTTTTTTAAGAAAATCAACATCACGTTTTGATGATGATTTTTGGTCATATTCAAGTTGTTATTCTTTTTGATTTTTTTTTTTTATTGTGTGTTGGGGAACTCCTCTGGGCAGAGAGGGCGATCGGGCCTCAGGATGCAGAGGGAGGTTAGAATTATGGCCGATTGAAAGCTTTTCTGGACCGGGTTCAAGAAGTGCTGACGAAGCAAGACTAAACATCACGAACCGCAGTTGAAAGATTTGCACATGTGCTGGCTCCCCCCCCTCCTGCCAGCCCGGGATTAGTCCCATCCTGGGAGAGCAGCTTCTTTTACATGTGCGCGGGCAGGCATGTACACACACACACACACACACACACACACACACACACACACACGCTCTACATGCACCCCGAGTAAGGAAAGCAAAGCTGAGAATGAGAGGTAAGTGTCAAGAGTGATGGGAAAATGAGAAATAAGAAACATGAAATTCCTGAGTAACCACAAGTGGCAGCATAAATGGAGTCAGCTACGCAGAGGTAGTGGAATGAAGTATGCAGGTCTCAGAATCAGTTATAACAAGGTTATTTGGATACATGACAATACAGTGAATCACAACATATTTATAATTGTTTTATCTTAAAAGGTGACCCCAAAATACACATGTTTTTTCCCTCTCACGTGTAGTGATGTTTGTCCATCTGGTTTGTTTTGGTGTGGGTGGTGAGTTTTGGAGATATCAGCCATCAACATTAATGTCTCTTCCTGGAAATACAAACTTGTTGTGAGCAGTTTCACCAACTACAGCAGCGTCAGTCTACTCATGGACGAGAGGCTCATGCTGGTGATCGCGTGGGAAGTAAACATTAATGGAGTCCTCCTCAGCTGGGCTGTTACACTAGATAGCTCAGCTGAGCCACATTAGCTTGATTGGTACATCTAATAAAGGTGAGAAGGTTATAAAAGAAGAATAAACATAACAATTCTCGCCAACGATGAGGCGCACGCTTCTTACTGTGAGGTGACAGAAAGAAAGCAGTCCCTACAGGAAACTGCTCATAAGAAGGTCTGTGGATCATCTTTAGTAAACAGGTAATGATTTCCAGAAAGAGACATTGCTGTTGAGTTTGTCAATTTATCTGATGAGTCTACATGCAGAATACTGAACAAAACAAATAAGACAGCTTTAATCGCACTGCAGGAAGAAGCTTCTTTTGATTCTAGTTTAACTACCATCACTCTCACCACACCTTCCTTGAGACTGCAGCACTATTTAGAGTATTGTGGATGAGATGTCACTGTTTAACATTGCAGAGCTGAAAGATTGGATTGGAAAGTCAGTTCCATTTTCTTTTGTGCCGTGCAAATCACGAGGATTATTTATGGGAGTTAGTGTTCCATGAAACCTGACAAAACAGTGAGATATTCTGGCATTGCAGCTAAGCGAAACTTGGAATCGCTGTTTAATTTTAATGTCAATGTTAATTTGCCAACTTTGTTTTTTTTTCCTTCAAAAAGCCAGATAAAGAGACGGCAAGATATATTTTATTAATTAGTATTTTTATTCAGATTTGACCAGTGCTACATGTTAATTATAGAAGGCATGCATTAGATGAGACCATAACAAAAGAAATGTTTGTTCATTCGTTCGTTCATTCATTCATTCATTCATTCATTCATATAATTGTGTAGTTGCCCGCCTGTATGTATCCAAAAATGCCTTTCAGTTATTTGCCCGATCTGCTGATTTCATCCGTTGCGTTGTGGATTTCTGACCTCCAGTAACCTTCACCAGTTAGCCGGCCCATCTGTCCCCCGTCTCCCTCCCCTGCAGCAGCGAGAGCACCACTTCTCAGGGATATCACACCGCGAAGCAGTGAAAGGTCTGTTTTGGTTAAAAAAAAAGAAAAAAGAAAAAGAAAGAAAGCCATCCTCCCAAACTACAGATCACTTCTCACCTTCTATCATATAATCCCTGCACAGCCTCCGACCTCACTTCAACACGGTCAGCTGTGTGTTTGTTTATTTCCTTTGCAGACATTTTGGATGAGGCTTTATGTTGAGGTGGTTGTAATAACCATGACTTGATTGGTAAATATAACGTATTTATTGTTAGACTAAGACATTCAAGAGCACAAATAAGACACTTGTTTACAGTTTAAAAGACTTAACTAATAGTTCCCATTGATTGGTGTTTAGCCCGTAGTGCTAAATGTGTGTTATGCCCCCGACCATGGAGCTAGTGGTCGCTGACTCTGTGTGGGGGGACACAGCTAGGCCACGTCAGAGCGACGCTGCATCATAGAAGATGGTGGCGCCAGTTTGACAACAGGGACTGAGTCAGCAAAACAGGATCGCCAGCTAACCAAAGGCAGCTACTGTACGTTAGCCATCGCCTCACTCCTCGCTATGTCACCACACTTGCACGACTCTATTCTTTTCTTCAAGCGTTCGTCCAGGCTTTGCATGTTTGGTAGCATAAGCCGTCCCTGTTAGATGTGGAACTGGCAGCTTTATTAGTCCACGCCCACACGTGCAGGACGAGTCATCATCATTTTTTTGGGTTTTCCATTAATAAAAGCCTTTTGAGTTTCTTATCATCTATAATAGCATTACAAACAAATTGTATGGCAATTCATGCTCAACTCACTCAGTTGTTAAACTTTTACTCTTTTGTTGGTTTATTAAGATCACATACGTAATTGTGCATTTCTTAGCGATTATCTTTGCTTTTTTCAGCTACCAGATCTAAAATCAAAACAAAACACTAAATGCCCAAATGACAAAAGTCTAATGCACGATTCTCTTTTAAATTAGATTATAAAAACAATGAAGAAGAGACTGGACTCCCCAGTTGCCAGATGATTTGAGGCTATGTGTCTTTAATAACAGGATCAAATCCACTTCCTCTGAAACATATTCTCGTTCGATGGAAAGCTTTACTATTTCCGCCGCAGCCCACACCTCCTTCATGAAACCATAAAAGCAGTCAAGCAGTACCAGGGGCAGTCTAGCACCAGGTCCCCTGCCTAGACACGGGGTCAAAGTTCAAGCTCATTAGCTGCTACAGTGAATAGTCTGTCTTGCTGGCACAAGCAAGAGATCGCTACGTCACCCTCACTGCGGCCCGGTCTTCTCTCGCCGTCCTGTCTCAGACATAGAAAATATGACACTGCCATTACTTCATAACCACGTGACATCATGGCCCTGTCACTCAGACAAATGGTGACTTTTTAAGATGTCCTTTACTGACGAGTGATGTTTTCTGGGTTGCAACATGTGACTGGAAGTGGGTTGGAGGATGACTTGGACAACGGAGCGTTGGGGGAATAAACACAGGTCCTTTCTTGACTCTTGGCTGGAGAACTGAGGAGAGACTTCTTGTAAGGGAAGCTTTTATCTGCGGTCACCAGGGAATTCAAGCATCCAACATGTAATACATCAGACGTGAGATTTGAAATTGTTTTATTGAATCTTTTTGTTGAGCTTTTTAAGTCAATACACAACCAGTAAGCTGCTTAATGACTATTTAAACAGGCAGACATTTGATCTCCGGTTTATGTTGATTTTGAACCCACACCAGGACATTTATTTTTTGGGGGTTCTGGCTTTGGGTGTCCTTACTGAGTGCTAGCATAATGCTTGTTCCTGGCCCTCCTGAAAAGTCAACACAGTGCTGTCAAACATCGTTGTTGTTCCTCGGTGAAATATCACGAATATAATTGTCGCTGAGCACTGACTGTTGTCATGTTGATTCTTGACGCGGCAGAAGAAATTGGAGCGCGACCAAGAGAAACATTACCTTTAGCAAGACGGAGTAAAGAAAGGAGGAGTGGAAACCACAGACTCCAGTCTCGCTCCACTCGTGCATTACTAGCCATCTGTGGTCAAGGTTGACCCTCCCACACACAAACTCCACCTTTGACCATTTACCTACCTACGCTGAGTCATCCACTCCAAAGTGCGTCACTCGCATCGCAGAACGCCAAGTATGGCAACGAGCGAGCGCGACCGTAAAGTCTGTGTATCTTTTACCCTCTATCTTCCCCTCAAAAAGCAAACACCCTGCTCTCATTTTCATTCATTCAAATCACCATCGGCCTCTGCTCATCCAAATATAACCCGCTGTGCCCATTTGCATCGAGCAGCATTCGGTGATGACACTCACCGAGCACTGTTCCAACACCCTGAAGCCACAGTGAAGGACCCGTGCGTCCCCCTCTCCCTCCTTGCCTGTGAGAGCAAGCGACGGTCAGGGACCCAGCGTCGGGTTAGAGGCGCCAGAGCATTGTGCAGCGGGTGACCTCCGCAAACCGAGCTGAGGTTTGTTGCTCTCACCATAGCTCAGCCGTAATGAACTCAGCAGACCACTAAAAGGCTATGGCTTCCATTCTCTACCCCGTGCTCTGTGCTCCCAGCTTCCCAGCCTCGCTGTGAGGCCACAGCCCTGGGAACGTTTTCCCTAGCTGTAGGAGCAGGAGGGAGAACAAGGGTGACAGCCAGTGTCATGGTCGCTTTACCCTCTTATTTGTGTTTGCTGCGGTACTGTCGACTGATTGCAGCTGATCAAGTTCTTGGGTTTCACGCCGAGTCTTCAATTGTTGCGTAAGAGGCAACAGCGCGGAAGAGGTGATCAGGTTCATGATTGATGCTACCCATTTGTTGTAGCGGTGTCAATCCTTTGAGGGCTTTATTCATCATCATTATCATCAATGGCGTTCATGTAAACAGATAGGACCAGAGTCCAATAGCACACCTTCAGCTGATTCCTCAGCTTACTGTGGCAGTCCTGGTTCATCACATTGCCATTTGTCACATTGAAATACATCAATATGAGGGACTCTCATGCACAAATGAGCAATAACAATGGAACTTTAGCAGGCTAGCTAGTAAGCTACTGAGACATCAGGAAACTAGCAGTGATTGTTTTATGCTGGTTGTAAAGAAATGGACCACAATACGTTGAAATGATGCAGAGGATTAATTGTGTTCCAGGCGAAACAACTTTATTTACAAAACAAGTTTAATGCAGGAGTGTCAGAAAAATGTCAGAGAAGGTGATTGGACAAACCATCTGTCTGTAACCATCGATCACAGGCTAACTTCAACCAATAAGATCAAGGAAGCTGCACTGGCCAAGCAAGTTGTTAAATCAAACTTTTACATTCACTCTTCTTTAAATGAAGAAATGTTGTCCTGTTCTGACAAAACTCCACGCTGAAGTCTTCAGTGGCCACCACTGTTCACAGGCAAACAGTTGCTTCTCGCCGTCTTCACGTCCAAACCACAGCCGTAGCTGCTGTGTGGATTTGATTGTGTGAATGCTGATTGGTCCGATCAGATTTGGACCGATCACAAGTGTATAGCTTGAAGCCCGGCAAGCTGGATCCAGCTGCATCGGCTGTATAGTGAGTTAAATGAGTTCTTTAGTGCAGCTCAGCCTACTCCACACTGCAAAATGAACTTATTCAGTAAAATGTCTGAGTACGAGTTGGATCCAGATCATAGCCACACTGTCAATCAGTGTAAAAAAAAAAGTGAATGAATTCTTGAAAGATTTGATGCTGAATGCTGTAACACATTTCACTACAGCTGCAAAGTGAGAAACCTGTGAGGAGATCATTGTTGTTCGTACAGCGTGCGGCTTGTTTCGACACCAGAGTGGGCAGCACGGGAGCTTCACAGTGTCCTGACTGTGACGAGGTGACGGAGCGTTGTGTTAATGCCCCTTTGGCCACTTGATTTTTAGGTCCTCCACGGCCCACAAACACACACACACACACACACACACACACACACACACACACACACTTACACTTCAAATCCCCCATATTGTTTTCTTCTTTGACAATAGCTTCAGTTACATAATGAACCCCATCCATATCAAAGGCTGGACCGGGGGATCGACTGGCGTTGCTCCAAGCCCCCCAGAACGGGCCAAAACCACATGGGAGAACAAACTCTTCCCTCTTTTTCTCCCCCCCTTGCTCTTTGTCACACCACAAAGGATATCAAGTGTGAGACGATGGACATGTGTTGCTGATCATATGCGTATTAAACAAATATTGCAACGGTCACCTAATATGTTGCGGTGTTCTGTCCGTTTTAGCGCGGCCTAGGAACCAGAGAAAGTGAGGCATCGTTCCCCCCCTCCGAGACACTATTCTAAAAACTGCGTTCCTTGCGGTAACAACAGCATATAGGCTTGTGAGAATTAAGCGTAAGGAGCGGGTACAGAACATCCGACCGCAGGCTTGTGGGGTGTATATACGCACTAGAAGGGTAAATGGGTTCTGATGGGCTCTGCTGTGTTTTTTTGTTTTTGTTTTTTTTTTTGTCTGAATCGCCATGTTGCGCTGGGCGACAAAATTTGGTGCTCCCACGGAGTGCACTCACACGCAGCTCTGCCAACAGCCGAGCTACATTTAAAAACTCTGGTCCTGCTGTCCCTGCCGCGCTCCCTGCCAAAGCAACTCGAAACAAGAGAGAAATCAGGGGGGGGATCTTTTTGTCTTTCTTTTTCCTTTCCTTTCTCTACCTGCCCGTTTCCTTCCGTCAAACTCTCCTCCCTCCTCCCTTCTCCTCGTCCCTGCGTCGTCCCTACCTCCGCTACCTCTTTGCATCGGTGGCGCGAAGCATTCGTGGCAAATGTTCCTCCCACACTTCACATTCCTAGGTCTTACAGGATCCCACATGCTGGTGGCTCAGCCTCTCTCTCTCTTTCTCTCCCTCTCTCTCTCCGTCCTCTGTCTCATCGGTGACAGAGGAGTGCAACTTGTGTGGGTGCCGGGGGGGCCGCGGGGCAGGGTAACAATGTGAGTGTCTGTGTGTGGGGGCAGTAATATGCTAATTCATCACTCTTAATTACATTGGCCAGGAGACAAATTCCCTCATTGACAAACAACAATTTTGAATTAATGATGTGGGTCTCGATAACGCTTGAGTCTTCTCCCCCCCCCCGCTTTAAATCACAGGACTTAATTAATGTCCTCGTCCGTTCCAATTCAGATTTTTCGCGTTTAAAAAAAGCTCCTTTTACGCGGACGGAGAAGTTTCCAGTCAGTCATCAGAGGTCTCAAACACTGGACTGTAAACTCACTCCCTGCATAGACAGGACGTGTGTTTCGAGATTGAGATGAAGTTCAAGCGAAGACGGAGGGAGAGAGAGAGAGAGAGAGAGAGAGAGAAAGAGAGAGTGCGCGGCGGTGGAAGCGCGCCACGGTTCAACAAGAAAGCAAGAAAGCTGCGACAATGAAAACACAGCTCCTAGTTACTAATCAACAAGTCTTAAAAAGCTGTGGAAAAGAAGATGAGCAGCTACGCCGCCACCCCATTCACAATCGAGACGTGCCAAGAAAAAGTGAAAAGGAGAGAACAAATGAAAAAAGAAAGTGAAAGACTGTGGACAACTGTTCAGAGAACAGAACGTGACCAGATGTCAAACTGTTGCTGTGGGTTTGTTTTGTTTTTTTCTTTTCGAAATAAAAAAAAAAAAAATTAGGATAAAAAATTGGAACTGCACCTGTGGTGACTGTTTGTCTTCAACACCATCACTATCACCACTTCACACTGCTGATAAACCCCACTTTTGGTAAGATAACATCTCTTTATTTATTTTAAAATCATATCCAGCCTTTGTTTCTATACTTTATGCCTTCTATTAGAAGGATTACCATTTTTACACAGTGTGAAATGTAGAATGAGAAACCAGAAAGTTTCATGAATCAGAAAAGTAGAGAAAGTAACCTGACCCTCTGTGACTTCCCGCGGTGCAGTAATCCCTCCCCATCTGGCACCGCGAGCAGGTTGAAACAGACACCGAGAATTATTAGCAAATAGTTTCAGACCCAGGTCTGATTATCTTTTCAGTAAACAACCATAATCAGTCTCTCCACCGGGACAGAATTACTTCAAAATGTTTTGTTTTTTGTCTTTTTTTTTTTTTTTTACGATGCCCGATTGAACCACCAGATTTGGGGTTTTTATAAAATAAAGTTTTCAGAGAGCTTCATCACTAGATCCCTTGGGATTTACTGAGAAATATTTCAGTCTTTATCATACAAGCTGCAACTTTATCGTTATCGGTGGACTCAATTTGCCCCTCGTGGTGCCCGCATGTTCAAAAAGCTGCCGCAAAAGTGCCCTTTTGGATGCAAAACATGCATAAAACAAGACACAGAGCCCTCTAGAGTGACCTTCCACTCCACTATAAACATAATTCCAGTGTCTGTGTGCTGGTGCCCCCACCAAATACAGCTGGTGCCCCCCGGCCCTCAAATATCCTGGTTCCGCCTCTGTTTCCGGAAACTTTGCTCTTTCTTTCTCAAACTTTTTAATTTTAAGTAAGCATCAGGTCCTCGCAGGAGCTGCTTCACATAACTATTGTTGGCCAATCCAAGGTGACCTCGGAGGAGCCAGCATCAATTTAGTGGCATTTTCGAGAGCCGGAGTTTTTTCGGCACTCCGCTTTTTCCCCTCCCTTCTTCTCCGTGCGGGCGAAAGAATTGGGGAAGTCAATGTTGGTTCTGTCTGCCACCCTGTTTTGCTTGGCCTGGTCATGCAGGCAAACGCAGGAGACACCAATAATAAAAGAGACTCCTTTATT
Organism: Acanthopagrus latus; assembly: GCF_904848185.1. Taxonomy (NCBI): domain Eukaryota; kingdom Metazoa; phylum Chordata; class Actinopteri; order Spariformes; family Sparidae; genus Acanthopagrus; species Acanthopagrus latus. Next base: position 14,789,046 of record NC_051061.1, read on the forward strand.
TAGTGAGAAGAACGGGGAGACAAGGCAAAACGAGCCTCAGGAAGTCATTTGCTTGGGCGGAGCTGCCGAAAGTTAGTGTTTGCTTTGGAGGCAGCAAACAAGCGGGTCGGACGGTGAGTTTTTTACAGACGACATCGGCCATTTTGACTCAATGTATGTGTTTCCAAAGTTTTAAAAGGTAACACTCTTAGTCATGTTTTTGGCAAAAAAACATGTAATATTAGTTTAATTCTTTGGTGCCCTTGACCAAGGCACCGTATGTTGGCCGCCCACTGATCCTCAGACTTGGGTTAACAAGTCGCACTACAAGTCGCACTACATTGTAAAAACAAAGATTAAAAAAATAAATAAATAAAACAACAGACTGCACCAAATAAAATGCAGTCGTCAATGAGCCATCAGATGGGTAAAGATTTGGAGTACTTAACAGTGGAATCAGCCTGGGCACATAACCACGCTTTATGTCCACTTCATTTCCCTTGCAAATCAGCCTCGCATTCTCCGAGTTTTCACAGTTCCCAGCTCCTTTTTCCCCGAAACATGCCCTGAGTCAGTCAGGCTCATTAAACAGGATGAGACTATTACCAGGCGAGTTATCCCGCTCCTAACAATGGGATGTGGTCAGGTGGTGGAAGCACCAGTTTCACTGGGTTCATTTCGCTTCCCCCCTCATCTCCTCCGGGTCCAAGACCGCGACTCCCTCTCCGGCCAATAACGCCCTTCCTCCATCCATCGACAATAACTGTGACAGCTGGAATGTAGCACAAGCCTCAGAGCGGCAGTGTTAGAATTACCGTAAATTACGTTTCATTTCCAATTTCTGCACACATGCAAGTGTGGAGTGGGAGAGTATGTGTGTTACAGTGCACCATGGTTGTGCTCAGCGTGATATAACGTCCATAAATGTTATTCTCGGAACTGAAGTGTAAAAATGTTCATTCATTCATTCGTGTCTTCATTCAGTGTACTGCGCTGATGTAACTCGGTGAAGTCCCAACCCCCCCATTCCACTTCATCTTTTTTTTTTTTTTTTTTAGCTATTTACAGTAGGGCTTTCAAGAGGTCCAATCAGAAACTGTGGACAAGTTCCAGGGAAACGGGACCCAAGCACCCTGAAGAGCCTTTTTGCCTCACTTTTATTCACTCCTGTTCTTTCTCAAGAGTTCCTCCTGAAAGTATTTGGCAAACACTGGTGAAAAAAAAAAAAAAAAAAAAAAGACTTTGAGGGAAGAAAAACAACAAGTCGTTCTTGAGCCACCCACACCCCATCTGCTGTGGTATTATCTTCTTTTATTATCTACAGATTATGTGCGCTGATATGATTTCTACAGTTTGGTCTGGTGGTCATTGTGGCTGTTCTTGTTGGGGTTTTTTTTTGTTTTGTTTTTGTTTTGTTTGTGGAGTGCAGCGATATGAAACGACGAGAGGGGGGTGGAAAAATGAAATCCTCCCCCATGTGCATCTAATCGTCCATTCAGGACCCTCTTAATGGCTTGTCAGTTCCCCTTGCCCTTCCATTTTCTGTCCAATTAATTCCTTTCTAGCTCTCCGGATAAAGGGACACAATGGGGCCCCTCCACAGCATAATGAATCATTAAAATTCAGCAGCGCGGCCCTGGCACTTGGCTTCTCCCTGGGCTGGTTAGGGGACGGCTGCTTGGCATGCATGCCAGGGCCAACTTGAGCATTCTACCCACTGGACCGGAGGAGATGGGATCTCTCCCCTCTCATTCCTCTGTTGTCGGCGTTTCAACGGGAAAAGCAAATCTGAACTTTTACTGTTACGGTAGATGCGTCTATAACCGAGGTCAAGGAGCCGTGAGGTCGGAGGGTGGCACCTGAAGCAGACTGCAACATATGTCGGGGTTTTAATTCAGACATCTGTATATTTAAAAATAAAAAAGATGAAAAGCATACAGCGTCTGCAGCAAAGGAATAACTTAACATATATTTTGCATTTTGTTGCGAGTTTAATAGACTCCAGCATCCACTTGATTTCGAGCGGCGGCATCCAGTTACATTTTGCGGTGGTTTAATTAGCGTCTCTTTGCGAAAACTGCTCAGACTGTTACTTACAGGTGTCACAGCTGCATCTCACAGGACAGATGTTTGACAAGAAGGCTAATTCGAACAGCTGGTATCTGTGACCCAACCCCTTCATTTATCTATCTTTTTTTTGTCTATTTCACAAATTGTTTCCAAACGTATTTAAAGGTACATTATGTAGTTTTGGAGATTTTTTTTTATATTTACAACAATAATGAGGAAATGATACAAACTCGGATAGATTTATTTTACTCTAACCCGTAAGTGAGTCAACAAACTTTTCTCAGAGGAAAATAAGGTCCCCACTGTTTGACGCTAGAAAGGTGGCAGGGTCCGCCACACATAAACGTAGTACGAAACTGTGTTGTCCTTTAAGTTCAGTTTATTCCGTTCATTCAGTCATGAAAACAAAGAGAGTTTGTTCACTTTTTCTTTACGTGTAAAAAAAAAAAAAAAGTCAACGACGTTTCTCTCCTCATTAAAATCCGCTCCCCTGAAACTACGAAGTGCACCTTTTTAGGAAACAAATCAAAATGTGGCTGCAAATAAGAAACGACAAAGACAAAAACCATCAAGGAAAAGTATCTTTTTATTTTTAAAAAATGGCCAGCGAATGGGGTTAGCTGTGCATGTGTTGAATGGAACTCTAGTTAATAGAACAACAATAATCTTCACAGCCTTTTCTCAAAATTATACACCAGAATAATAATAATAATAATAATAATTATAATTATAATAACAATATACAAAAACACAGTTCTGTGGACGGAAACCCTCTTTCTTGTACAGCATCTCACAGAACGTTACAAACCGAGGCTGCAAGGAATGATATCAAATAAAAGGATATAATCAAGGTTAACTGCAGGAGCTCCCGGTGTGGATTACTTGATTGTTGTGCTGCCTGGAGTTTTTTTTTTTTTGTTAATCATTTCAATTTCATATTGAAATACTGACAAGAAGCGTTAGAAGGCACAAAAACTTTTTTCTCTTTTTTTTTTTTATTTTTGCGCGCGAGATTGCGCCAGTGAGTTGGCACTTAATGGTCGATGAGATAAATGCGGGCACACACACTCTTTGATTTTCCTCCCCGAACACCTTAAATAATCTTTGAGCAACGGATGAAGTTCAAGGTTTAAGCATCGTTTGGTGCGTGGACGTCTTTTCCCGAGGAAACGACTCGCACGCACAGAAGCACTTTATCTGCCTAACACACACACAAACACACACGGGTGCATGTACATATCTGTGTGCTGTCATATCCACGTATGCAGGAGGTCCAGCTGACATGTCACTCAGAGCGCGCGGTGTTGTTTTACCCCATTTCCTTTAACCCCACATCATGACTAATCGCGATTTGCCACGCGTAGCCTCCAGACACCTGTTCTGTCCCGCGCGAGTCTGTTGGTCCGCCTCTTGTTTGCTTGGAATGGAGATGTTACTGGAAAAAAAAAATAAAAAGTTCAACGGAATGATATCGACATTGTTGTACTCGTACCGTCCTTCACTTGGTTCACCTTAATTTCATTTTTTTTAAAAAGCCAAACAGTACTGTAAATAAGCAAACCCACATTACGTGTGTTTATCTACTTAAGAACCAAAAAAAATAAAAATTAAGAAACCAATAATGCATGAACATAAATACATATAAGACTTTTATAAGATTCAAATGAGCCATTTAGTTAAGACTGATCCACTGATGCAAAATGGCCAAATGTGCTGTGATAATATAGCTCCGGCCGTTAATGTAAATTTGACTGCAGAATTCACATAATTGGTCCCCGTCTCCGACGTATCTGCTTCTCCATCTGCTTCGCGGCGGACTCGAGCCAAAGCGTTCCTCTCCTACACAGCTCAGTGGCAGGCCTTTTGCTTTACCTCGAGTGTGCGCGCACGTGCAATCTTAAACTGGAAAGAAGACGGTGGGATGTACAGGATGTGGGCGTGGGCGACATTTCCTCATGGAGGAGTTTTGGCTCGCCGACAACACAATTAGTCTTTGTGTAAAAAGTCTGTACAAGAGTGTTTTTTTTTTGTAGTTTTTCTTTTTTTTTCTTCATCATATAACTTTGTATAAAATCAGCAGGCACTTTTTTTTTTTCTCTTTTGTTTGTTTCACGTTCAGATGGTCGCAGGCGGCCTCACACACACAACACACCTCTCCACCTGCACCTCAACTTCCTTCATTAGTAGTGCATCGATCTGAGTGAGTCTCTGGGAGCGAACTGACGCCGTTTTTTTTTTTTTCCCTCGTTCCTCTTTTTAAGGCCGAGACAGCGTGGTGTAGACGGGCTGGTCCCAGCTGGAGGCGGTGGGGCTGTGGGCAGGAGCCATGGACAGACTGTTGAGGATGGGGCTGCTGTAGGGCCGCCTGGAGGAGTGGAAGTAAGGGTACTGGTAGAGGCTGGAGGGGTAGCCGGAGTAAGGGTTGTAATAGTTGGAGCTCTGGATGTCAGAATAGTCACACTGGGAGCTGGAGAAAGACGCTGCGGCCGAGGCGGCCGACGTGGCCGAGGTGACGCAGGCCTGGCTGCTGTAGGAGCTGTAATCGGAGTGCGAGGGGGACCTGTGGGAGTGCTCGCTGTAGTGGCTCGGGCTCAGCTGCTCCGTCTTGATGTGGAGCCGGTGCTGGCCCACCTCGCCGGCTGAGGGAGAGGTGGAGGACATGTTGCCCTTGCGGCTCCACGCCGGCCCGTTGGCACCCGCGTGGCCGTAAGAGGAAGCGTAAGATCCGCCAGGCGCCGGAGGCTGCCCGTGGCTGTGGTCTGAGGGCAGGGCGGAGGAGGCCGAGGCGTGGCCGTTGAGCGGGAGGTACTGGTCGAACTCGTGCACGTCGAAGGTCTCCATGTTGCTGATGACATCAGTGCTGAGCTCAGAGATGTCGACGTTGCTGAAGTCGATGTTTTGCCTGCTGCTATCAACAAGACGGCGGCCCTCGTGCTTCAGATCCTGCTTCACCCCGTGGTGCAGGTCTGTTTTGGGAGTGGTGGGTGGTGTGGGGGGACCGTGAGGCTGCCCTGAGAAGAAACAAAGCGTGAGGATTCATCACTGCAGTTACAAAATGAGTTATTTGCTGTCAAACTCCAAAACTTTGTGCGCGCTGCACTGTTTTCGACAACATACCTGCATGCTCAGCGTGGTGGTGTCCGTCGCTGATCCCCACCAGTCCTCCCATCCCCGGCTCGGCTTTGTACATGTGATGAGCCACTTCTGCTCCCGAGTCGGAGTCGCTCTGGCCCGGTTTCACATTCTTCCGTCGCCGGGGCTGGTACTTGTAGTCCGGGTGATCTTTCTTGTGCTGGACCCGAAGCCTCTCTGCTTCCTCCACAAATGGCCTCTTCTCATTTTCTGAGAGCAAACTATGGTGTGTGGAGGGGGAACAGTAAATATTACAATGTTTGCAGTCAAATGAAACAAAATAAGAGGCGGTGTTGAAGTTCCCTTCAGAGAAGTGCAGTCAGGAGGAAATTTAGAATTTCCTTTTTTAATTTCCCCTAAATCATCTTCACTCGTAAAATCACAACTTTTTTTTTAAATTTACTACATTTGTATTTTCATGTAATTGCCAAAGCTGTTAAATTAAAATCTATTTTAAAAGATATGACTGACTTAATTCCTAAACCTTAAGCCATAATCATCCCCTGTCCTGCTAGTTACTTTCTTTCAAATAATATTGATTTACACCTTCTTCCTCTGCGTATTTCTCTCTTGTACTGTAAATGAACCGTGTCCTTACCGCCACAGCTTCCCCAGAGTCTTGCTCAGCTCGGCGTTGTGCAGGTGTGGATACTGATCCGCGAGCTTTCTGCGGGCCGCCTGCGCCCAGACCATGAACGCGTTCATGGGTCTCTTGACGTGCGGTTTATTCTTCAGGGATCCGTTCCCCCTCACGGGCATGGGCACCAAGGACCAGTCGTATCCCTTGAGGACCTGAGACACTGCGTCCCGTATGCAAGCCGGGAACCTGTCGTCGTCCTCGGAGTCCAGCTTCTTGCCCAGACCGGTGAGCAGGGACCCATGGCCGTCCGAGCCCGTCGGCGAGGACGGCGCGTCCGAGTCGGACTCGTCCTGGGACATGGAGCTGTTGGTGCCGGATGGACTGCAGGGCTGGTCGCCCACACACTTGTCATGCTCCTCTGTCATTTTTAACATTATCGATTCAGCCCCTTGCGGGTGAAAAATCCGCGAATGTATTCTTCAATTAAAAAAAAAAAAACAACAACAAAAAAAACAAAAACAAACCAAAAAAAGCACTGAATTCAAGCGCGCAGCGGAGCGGCCAGGGCGCCTTTTACGCACGGTGCGCCACAGTAAACTCCTCCAGCGGCTTCAGTCGGCGTAGCTCCGTTGTTTTTTCCTTCTGTTTCCCTGTTTGTTTGTCGTCGCTGGTCTTGTTTTTTCCTGCGCTGTCATGGGAGGTGCAGTCGTGAAAGTTTGCGGTCCACAATGTTCCGAGGAGCTACACGTTACAGCAACTTGAGTTGGGAGTTTTAAAATCGTCACTCCACCCTCCGGCCGGGATTGGCTGCGAGGAATCACCGCTTCCCCTCATTGGTTCGAGGCTTTTAATGCGAGCTTCATTATTATAATTACTTTCTCCCTTTTTCTTTATTTTCCCCCCTTCTCATTGGTGACACAGTTCTGTTTTTATTAAACTTGCATACGTTGTGATTTTATGATGCTGTCAGGAAATCTAATGAGTACAAGACATTACACACATTTATTTTATAGGTAGGGCGAGCTGTAAACATCTCTGATCTGGGAATGACTGCATAAGTCAACACTTGAATAATATAAAAATGTAATATATTAACAATAATGCTGTTTTCATGTTGATGTACATGAAGTGATGCACAAGTTACTTTCTGCATTCTACTCTTCAGAATAATAGAGCGCTCATCCAGAAGTGTACATGTCTGCTAAGATGACCCACTGAGGTTGAACATCAGACTGTGGCTCCAAGTGAACATGATCTCAACAGGAATCATCAAAAGGGAGTCAAATGAAGAAATACATCGAGGCTTTTATTCTCCCAGATGACACAGAGCAGGATTAATGATCTCGAAAATAGTTAATTTAGTTACATATGACATGGTGAACGTGTCTAATCTTATTACGAACTAATTTACAGTCAGAATGATGCTTCTTTGGGTCTGAAACCACATTAAATAATTGCCTGCATCAGAGTTTCTCAGTCAGAGTCAGTGACGGCATGTAACTCAGTACATTTACTCAATTACTACATTGACACACAGTTTTGGGGCACTTGAGTATTTCCATTTATCTGCTGCTTTACACTTCCGCTCCTCTACATTTGTACTTATTTTTAACTCCACTACATTTATTTGATTACATTAGTTACTAGTTACTTTGCCGATCACATGCTGCATCAGAGCCAATGTAGTGTTGTCAGATTTATTTATCAATTAGTAATCAGATCAAAACAAAAAACCCCACCGATTCTGATCATCAGAAAAATGTTGAATAGCGGATCAGATATTCGACCCCTTGTATAAATATACATACACGTAAATATGTGTATAATTTACTTTTTACTTGTACTTCTGCTACTTAAGTACAACATATATATGACACCTTAAGACTTACTTATTTACTTTTAGTACTATTTGTATGGGCGACTTTTACTCATGTGTGATTTATGTGTACTTATCATGACATTATTCAGCAGATGGCTGCAACTGGTGATTATTGTTGATTAATCTATTGATTCATTTCTCAACTATTCACATGAGTGGTGTAGTCCATAAAATACTGAAAAATGTCGATCAGTGTGTCCCAGAAAACAGAGGAACATCTTCAAATGTCTTTCGGTGTCTGCAGCCAGAAGATTATCAGTTCACTGTGATGAAAACAGAGAATATTCACTTTTAACAGGCTTTTGACTTAAAGGGAGCGATTCTTTTAATACTTGACAACTTACCAATTGATTGATAAAAAAAAAAAAAAAAAAAGTTGCAGCTCTAGTTCAGTCTGTAATGTGAAGCCTGTCATGACTACATGTCTAATTTAAACAAATACTCCTGAACCGACGTCCAAATATCCAAATGCCTCTGGAACAATAACCATCATCTGTGAGCCCTCTTCATATATGTTTCAGATTTAGCAGGGGTCTGTTTGTGGTCCATAAGTCACTCCTTCTCGCCGCCATAAAGCCGGCTTTTGTTTTTTTTTTTTTTTTTTTATGACACTGAAGATATACAGCGCACAGGAGATAAGCGGGTAGATGGAATCGCTGGCTCTGTTAAAGGTGTCTTTGTATTCATGTATTGTGGGTTTGATTTTTATCACCGGCCTCCCAGTGAAAAGACAAGGTATGTTTGTGCTGGACGGCAGTTTGCTTTGTTCGACGCACACTGTAGGTTGCTGAGGGAAGAGCAGAGCGTGGAGACAATAGAAAGCTGCGGCTGCACGGAGTTTAAAGAGGGAAAAGGTAACGGCTCAGGCAGAAAGGTAAGAAGTTTTCACCGTTTGATCTGTTATTAGCAACAGACTCGAGGGGGCAGAGGGCCTTGCTGAAATGAACTGAAAGGATCACGTGTCGGCCTGCAATGTGGATACGTGTCTTGAAAATTTTCTGTTGCAAACGCTTAAAATGAAAGTGTGCTCTCGGTGGGTCGCGAGCCGCCCTCCTTTCCAACAGCTGCTGTCAGAAGCGCTCGGCTGGGTCAAGTTCAGTGCACGTGGGTGTGTGTGTGTGTGTGTGAGAGGGAGAGAGAGAGAAAGTGTAAGTGTGTGTGTGCATGTGTGTGTGTGTGAGGACAGCAGCTAGCTGTCAAACATGAGTGACTCGTTTCTCGTCCTGCTTCACACTCGGAAAGGTATTTACTGTGTGTGTGTGTGTGTGTGTGTGTGTGTGTGTGTGTGTGTGTGTGTGTGAGAATGGGGAGCTTTTCGCCAGAGAACTTACTGTATAACATTTTATTCAAAAAGCAAAAAAACATTTAAAACAAATTGTAGAAAGCGTCAATTTCACATGTTCTCACCGAACACCTGGACACAGTGTTATTCTGATAATGAAAGGAAGCTCTCACCGATCATATCGCTGTAACACCACCAGACATCGCTGCTGTCGCTAACACGTGAATTCAGTCATTTCCCCCGACTCATTTGTTATTCCCTTTTTGGATTTGCTTCCATTTGACATCTATTTCCAATCACCATCCGAGACTTAATCCCCTGTTTCATGACTCAAGTTGTGTCTTTTGCCAGGCTAGTGCCCTGCCGACAGACAAACAAACAAACCAGCACAAACCGAGGCAGTGTGTGTCATAGTTCAAAAAGCGCTTCATTTGGTTTGTATTTGCTGGGAATAAACAACACATACTCGAACATGATGTTTTCAGTCGGGCGATTCTGCCTTTCAATCTGTCACAACATCGTGCTTTCACTGCATGATTATCGTGGTCAGAAGAATTTGCGATGACGATATTAATTTGATTTCTACGAGAGCGAGCGTCTCGCTTTCAGCCGTCGTCTCTCCCGACATACGACATAGAAGCGAGGTAGCTGGTTACTGGGCCTTTCTCTTCGTCTGGTTTTAAGTTTCATGGCGGTTGGCGACCAGCGTTAAAGTGCATCACCACCAGCAAACAGAAATGATGAGTCGCTGGATTATTAAAGGTGCATTATGTAACTTATCTTAAAGGACAACGCAATTTCATACTGATTTCGTAGCTTATGTGTGGCGGACCCTGCCACTTTTCTAGCTTCAAACAGTGTTCTAGGGACTTTATTTTCCTCTGAGAACAGCTTTTTTATTCAGTTATGGACAAATACACATTTCTCGGTTTGTATTATTACTTTATCAATATTTTACAAAACTACAAAGTGCACCTCTAATACCATATCAATATTCTGTCTTTAAAATAATGACTTTGCAGCATTTTAAGGTTATATTACGATACACAATGCACATCTCGATATTTTAAAATCTCCTTAAGCACTTCATATATACTTGGACTGGGTGACAAAATATATCAAATATCATGATACTTTCGTCCAAATACGTCAATATCTGTTATTGCTGCATCATTATAGTATTTGTACTTTCACAAAACACAACGAGATTTCTGATAATTAATCATCAGAAATGTGGATATAGTGTCTAAACCAGTTGTCCAAATACAGAAATGTACAAATGCAGCTTTTAAAACCAGTAAAAGACAACAGGATATAGTCTTTTATCCCGATAACAATACTGAGGTATGTCCCAGACCTTATTGAAGGTGTTACAGCATTCACAGAAGGACATATTCTCAGCAGCTGCTTCTCACCAATCACTTCATTACGCTGATGATGAATCGGGACGAGCCCCGACCGGAGCGGCGGCCCCCGTCTAGTCCTGCACCAAAGCTCCGAGACGGTTTCTGTTTCTGGACGGGGAGCAGGAGACAGACTTGAAACACACTCCAGCCTCTTCCTCTCCATGCCTCCCTGTAATGTGGGGAGAAACTCTGGCCAGAGTTTGTGGGCTCTTGATTAGAAAAGGAAGGAGCAACTGAGGAGAGGTAACCGCGCTTGAACCTTGAGCGTCCCCGAGAAGGAAGGAAGGTTTTAATTTTGCTTTTTCTTTTTGCAAGATGCATCTCAAAGGAAAGACCAGAGTGAAGATTTTCAGAGTTCTTCTTCCTTTTTAAAAAAAAATTTGTTTCAGGCCTTAGCAGAGCATGTCAGCCGATTTCTCCTGGGCCGTAGTCACTTCTTCGACCCCACATGTAAATTATACTCTCTGGCTTCTAATGTGCATACAAAATTAAATTACACAGTCACCCGCAGGAATCTCAGCCCCCTTTGGTCTTTGCTTCTGTGTTTTAATACACTAAGGCACATTTCTTCGCTTGAGCCAAGTTGTTGTACAGGGTATGCCGAGCAGCGGCATTGGCACGAGTCACCACGGTATAGAAAACGAGTGTCGGATGTGTTGCGATGATGTGAACCCGATGATAAAGATCACCGAGTTCAGAGAGGAACGGTCGGATGAATGTCTGCCGCACATCCAGTGGAATATTGCATGCGAACCGTGCATTGTTTTTTTTTTTTAAGCATGATGTATGAATTCTGCGCCACAAGAATCCCGACAGAATTTTAAACAAAACATTTTCCACATGAGGAACAACCATGGCGGCCCGTGTCTCTGCAGCCACCGCATCCCTCTGACCCCAACCCAAACAGCAGGCCCTCATTCTGTTAAATAATCCCGCTGATTGCACGCCGACTCGGCGCAAACCTACTGAACTGCGGAGACTGGCATGCCCTCCCTGTCACCCAGACGATCCCGACCGCGGCCCGACCACATGTGGAACAAACTCCTGGGCTGCTAACAAGCCGTATTTCACCCCAGCGCCACATCAACCAGACCACTTCTATCTTTGGTTTTTCACGCGCTCAGAAAGAAGGTGATTAGCGCCAAATTTACAGTCGCGGAAAATGCAAACTGGAAGGCTGAAGGGTGCGGGGGTTTTTTTTTCCGACAGAACATCTCTCGCTGTAATTCATGGTTATAGGAGCTGGTTTTGTTTGGTGTCTCGGTGAACTCTCAGTGATGGATGTCCGCTCTCCTTCCTTCTGTTCCATCTCTGCTCATCCCGCCCCCCCCCCTCCTGGAAGTCGGGAATGGTGGATGTTTTCCATTTTGGTCGGTGGCCAAATGTATTTTCCAGGTTTTCTACTTAGCGAGGTCGGGGACCCGGGGATGTTTGACGCTGATGGTTCTAATCACAGTCCAACCCCCATGACAGCTGCTGCGCGTTAGGACCTCCCAGTGACCCCTGACCCCGCACTATCCTAAATTCATTCTATTAAAACACCATAATGAGGGGTTTACTGGACCAATTGCAGGTTTTATTTAAACCTATTAGTAGACGCAGAGAAGTGGAGGAGAAGGTGTGGGGGGGGAGGGGGGGTTTGCACAAGGAAGGGAGTTTTGAAATAGATTGAAGGGGGAGTGTTCGAAACTGAAGGAAACAATTAGTCCAAACTGTCCCAGGGTGTGTTTGGCCTTCGGCCACACTCGTTTTTAATGTCAGGAGTATAAAAAGAGCTCAAGTGTTTCCAGATTATTTGCCGTGTTTTCTCCCTGACACATAACTGTGTTGTGAGGCGGCGTTTTTTCTTGTGTGATTGTTCTGTATGTTATGAATTGGAGATTACGGGGCAGACAGGTTTTGGGAGCTGCTGTAGTAGCAGGCTGGGAAAGGATTATGTCAAATCATTCTGTAGTTTCCCCAAGGCTCGCCTGTAAATCTTTGATCTATGAACTGGCAGAAGGTATTTTGGTTGTGTACAGCGCACATGCGAGAGCGTTTGCAGAGTGCATAATGGTTTTAGCAGTTGACACACAGTTTCTTAGGTCGATTACTGATGAACGGATCCATGAACTTTCATTTATTCTGACGTGTGCAGAGAAGACGTCCATTCCTGCTTATTCTTTTCCCAACATGACAGCATTAAAACGTCGAGACGCTCAGCAGAGATGACACTTCCCATGGCGTATCTTGTCCCAGAGTTGTCCCAAGAGAAGTGTGGGTGTATGTGGCTTCTTTCTGATCTACACACCCTCCCCCTTCTCTCTGCCTCTCTTCCCTCTCATCTCCACGGCATATGTTCTGCATAAAAACTTGCGGTGTGCTCAGTCTTCCACATTGTCTCCTTTTTTGATCCTTGATTCTCATAAATCATCTCCCTAATTTGCCTGTGAATTAGATGGTGCGGGACATGCAGACATTTAGGACAGGGCTCAGGGGCGGCGAGAGAACAGAGAGCCCACCCCTTGACTTTTTTACGGGAAATGGGAGGCCGCTCCACAAAAAGCAGGACTATTTAGAGGACTCGTCTGGCTGCGGGGGAACGCTGCCTCCCAGTGCTAAGATAATTGTGGTGGGTTGTTTTTATTTGCAGATAATTAAAACAAGAATTAAAAAAAAAACACATTTAGCACCGCTCCTAAATGAGTTAAAGGCTGGGAAAGCGTGCACGTGCGTACACATGCCGTGCAGCACACAGCTCAGCGCAGTGTGAAGCCCTAAATCTCGTGTACAACTCATATATCACAAAGGATAATTCATAAGCCATTAAAATGATTACTGTTGAAGTGAATCAAATTCTTCAATTAGGTTTTTCTTTCTTTTTTTTTTTTTTAAGTGCACCATTGTTTATGAGCAGCAGTTGTCTCCAGCCTGTCTGTAACTTCTAATAGAAACACTACACAGAAACACACATCGGCACACCTGCTGCTAACCGCGCGAGGAGGCGTCCGAATGGCTGTCGTGATGTGTTATATGATTATACAGCTCTGGGATAATTTCCATGGGGCTGATGTTGGTTCATTTAGTGCACAATTGACAACTGGTCGGCCTGTTAGCGTTTGATCACAGGTGATTCCCCCCTGCAGGAAAGTTAAACATACATTGCGTCACTTTTCTGCATATTGCATAACTGCTTCCCTGTTTAAGATCAGTCACATACAGCGGGTAGGAAGGTGACGGGGGAGAGCGTTTGAAGCTGCAGATAGAGTAGCGTGCGCTCCCCTGGTCGGCCTTCAGCTGCTCTCATGTTCTGTTTTCAGTCAATGCGTGTCCTTGTTCCCCTATAAACACCCGTCGGGCTCCACATTACTGACCAGAGGGAACCGGCATTGCAACATTATCCAGAGATTAGCACCATACACAGACAGACATGGTTCGCCCCCCTACAGATCAAATTAAATCATAGTGCCCAACATGTCATCACCATGGGAATGTGGGATTAGCTTCATACTCTTTCAAATGTCCACCATCAGCACCCTGCGTGTTGATACGTAACATCTTCTTATAGAGTTAAATTTTTTTGTTTTCATTTTATGAAAGAGTTCAAATGTGGGTTGGTGCTGTGATCTCTTGTAATCGGCGGAGTCAGTAGTCAGAATTACTGTACGTAAACTGATTTGCTATTGGCTTACTAATTTCAAAAACGTCTCCGTTCCACTACTTGCGCGTGTGCACGCATTCTATAAAATCATCGTCTCAATGGTAAACAACAACAACTGTCTCCAAGCTAGCAGCCTACAAGTGCAAAATGGTAAGTTACCCAAACCTAAACAAGCTAGCAGCTCTTACCTTCTCTTGTGCGTTGATTTAGCCACTTCACTGTGCAAGACAATGGCTGGACGGGTCCAGTTCATTAATAGAGAGTCAGACAGGTAAACGGCCTCGCACTCTTCCCATGTGAGATTTGCATCTAGCTAGTAGCCTACTTAGCAACTGCTAAAGTGTGCTAGTAACGCGTTCCCTACTAAAGCAATGTAAACTTGTGAATCTGTACAGTACGGCATGTTTAAGTTTTGCGGAGCAGGTGAAGGTGTTGGAAGGCCTCTACCAAAAGAGGGGGACTGTACCCGCCAGCAGCATGCTTGCTAATGTTAGCCACTGGTAAGCTACATTCAAGAATGAGCCTGTTTTGTTGTCAATGTGAGGACAGGACTTCAGAGTGCTACTGCATGCCATCAGCTAGTAAAACGAAGTTATTTACTGACAGCTAGCTTAACTTTACCTAAGCATAAGCAAGAGTGGGCGTGTGTGTGAGTTGGGTGATGCTTTTGTCTTGTTTTAGTTTCTAATAAGTAGGCAAATATGTGATGAGTGGGCTAATTACTGACACGTATTGCTGCTCTTCATTTTCTTTCACATCATGAAATGTTTAGATTTGTGTAAGGTGACCTTGTTCTGTACCCTGTCGTGACTGGAAATGTTACTCTCCCTTTCAGATGCAGACATTAAACGATCCATAACATGCAGCGCCAACTGTAACACAGACATCACTTGCCTCAGGCAGGCAAAGAAGGAAGCACTCGCTAACCGTTTTGCAGTGCAGGTACAGAGTATTTCCGTGTAGCCACTTCACTATTTCCAACTGTTTGCCTGACTGCTGCACACATGCACAGCAGCAAAAGTGAAAAAAGCGTTTTATATTGAAGCTCTCGGGTGTTTAATACAGAGCCGAATTGAAAACTAAATGCTGACAGCACTCGTGTGCCATGGATATACATAAAAACTAAAAGCAGGTTATTTGTGTGGAGTTTATTGGATGTTGTGGGGAGTTCTGACTCATGGCTGAATAGTGCCGCTCAGCTACAGGTCACATGGTGTGGGAGTCCAAGGTCGGCAGGGTCACTTCCTGTTCCCTTTAAAGAGGTGCAGAGCTTTAGCTGGGGACAAAAGAGAGCACGGAAGTACTTCTGTAGCACGAAGGATAGAAAGAGTCTTTTCAGTGCACCACAGAGCCTGACCTTTTCATTCACTGAGGAATTTAACTTTCCTCAGTACTCGCCTGCTTTGGAAACACAGCACTCCACCTCCACCTTCTGCTGTGTTTTCATGCTAATCCCAAACAGGTTTATTGCCCAGATATGTATGTTGTACACCGTTGAACAACATTTTAAAAGAGAATCCAGTGTTGCATAGAAAAAGACTCAGATTTGTGTTTAACCTCTACTGACTGGTGACTCTGTTCAGCTCTGAGGACGATCAGCGCGTAGATGAAATTACATATCCACTTACATATCTCGCCAAAATCAACATTTGAGTCCACTCACCACACTCACCTTGTGAGCGTGACTGTGTCCCTGTTCATGTTTTAGCTCAATCCCTTCCAACTTTAAAGATCACCAGTCTTTTAACCTGTTCTTATTCCTAAAATTATCCTCAAACACCAATTCCGGTCTAGCTGAAAGTAAATTCAAAGCTGTTAATGAACCATTTGATTGGAATAAAGGTAAAGTTTTGGTGTGTTTTGAAAGGTTATAAGCTGTTTTCTTCCCAAGATGTCAGAGGCTTTGTAATTATTCTACAGGAGTTTAAGCACATAGTTAATAATGATTCTCGCCAAAGATATTATATGCAAAAATAATCCTCCAGATAACCTGTAACTCACCATACGGGCTGGACAACATAATACACTTAAACTCATTTTTCTAAGGAAATATTAAGATATAAATATTCAGACATGCATTATTTCCTGATTTAAACTGTGCATTGCTGGATCTCATTGGCTTCATGATGCATCAGTCATCGGGAGGCTGGCATGAAAGTGGCTCAGGATAGAGGAGAGAGAAAGGAGAGTGGGTCACTTGTCTACAAGATCACTCATTGGCTGTTGTAGGCTCCGGGTCGGGCAATAAGCTGTCAGTCAAACAGCCTTCATCTCAGGATCTCTGGTGTAGAGGGTTAACGGAGTCTTCTTACAGATGACAGCATGAAAACTCATCCATGGTCACTGCTGTTTGCCTTTTTCTCACAACCAATCGGAAAAGGTTGATTTCAGCATGTTGTCATTTTTATCGTACATCTCAATTCAGCCATTCTGCTCACTTTAGCCAACTCTGAGAATTATCAAGCTCCCCTCCCCCCCGTCCCGCCTACCTCTTGAGTCTACTAATGGCAGCCCCTGGGACAGCTTTGGCTACGTTTAACGCAGAATGTAAATCTACTGAGCTATAGGGTCCCTCATTAAACAAGATGCTGCTTTACGGTTCTCTGCGTAGCTCAACTTTCTTTTATGGATTATATGAAGAACATGTCATTGTCGGTCCATTTTGATTGAGCGCTGCATTTATACTCCTGAGCTCTGAACTCCCCCGTTTTAATTCATCATCTATAATTTGACAACGATACGACTCTCTAAAGCGAGGCCGCGCAGCTAACGACAAAGGCAGGATTCTCATAATTGGCAGAAATTGTTTGTTTTGTGTTTGTGTGTACGTGCATGTGCATGTGCATGTGCATGTTTGCGTTTATGCAGCACAGATCCCTTTGGTTGCCCACGTAGATGACTCCACGTCCTTTTTGGATGAATTGGTACCAAATATAATCAGAACCAACGACCCCACGGCCTCCCACCCAACAGCCCCGATTTTCTGCTCGCATTTACGGCCTCGAGCTCAGGTACAGATATTTATGATGGCAGTAAAGTGGGCTGCTGTAGTTAATCTCTTAATGACGTCTCCTTTCCTCTGCCACCAGTGAGTCTGGGTTCGGGCCACGGGGACCGATTGCTGGAGACAGGACGAGGGGTGGGGGGAAGCGGGGCTCGTTTTTTGGGGGGGGGTGCGATTCCTGGAGAGCTGGGACTTGAGACTTACCTGGTTTGGAGGGTGGCGTGTGGCGCAAAATGACATGGCATATTCCACAGGCGTGAGATACTTTGCAAGTGAGAGGGCCGGCGCAAGGGAAATTTCACTAATGGGAAACAAATGTGCCACACTTCTCAGCTCCTGTCACTTTCTATCAGTGCGTTGCTTGCCCTTTTTTCATTTTAAAATAACTCTTGATGCTTTGCATAAACCCTTTTTGAAAAATGCTGATTTTAATAATATTGCCTCCTCAAACTGTGCCGTCGGTTTTTGCATACGCGCACCTGTGCAGGTGTGAGTGTACGGTCATGCTATTTATGTTCCCATGAGGGGATTTTTTTTTGCGCGTGTTTTTATAAGGCTGCCGGCTACTGTATGGAACTTTATTTAAAGATACAGTATCATCTGCCACCGGTGCCACTGTTGCACGCCGAGCCGAAATAGTTACCGCCCTTTTCCCTCTCTCTCGTCTCCACTGTCCATCTTCCCTCCTCCTTCCTCCTCTCCTCTCCTGGTTGCAGTTGTATTTGTGCGCCTTGGGAAGATTATAAAGAGGTGCTTTGTGAGGGGATGCAGCTGCTGAAATTCGACTAGATCCAGCTGAAGAGAGAAGGGAGCAGGTGGGTCAACAACGCCACCCTGCTGTTCCCAGAATATCAGGCTGCAGAGCTGTGCCTCCCTCCCCCACCCACACACACACACACACACGCACACACACACACACAAACACACATGCGCACACATCCTTCAGAGCACCCCTACCCCACCCCGGCACGCACACAAACAAACATTATACCATGTCAAAATACGAACAGAGTAACACCCACAAAACAGAAATACGGCAATATGCACATGTCAAAGGACTGCCTCAGTGGAAATACTGCCCACTCAAACAAGTGTGCATCACTGGAATCATTCATACGGTGGGAGAATGTTGGCAGAAGTTAGAAAACGCAACACAAATAATTACAACAACACACAAACACAGCCCCAAGTGCTGCCTCGGGAAGGCCTGATACCGAGTCGAGCCTCGTTTTTTTTTTTTTTTTTTTTTTTTACGGTGCCGTGAACGAGGTCAGTCGAAAGCGTTGCAGAGGAAGATCCTGTCAGCTCTGTGAAGTGGAGATGTTAACAGGTCGGGGTGCTGCCAGAATGCTGGATTTCTGCATTGTAGCGGGGACATTGGTAAGATGACCCTCATCCGGCTTTGTGCAGCTCAGAAAAAGGAAGGTGGCAGGAGACGGAATGAAAGAGAGGAGAGGAAGTCCTGCAGGCGAGCGCTCGGATAAGATGTCACACCATCCTCTCTGCGGGGGGGACGCCGCACTGGAAACAGCGTGGCATAAAATGCAAAAGATACACAGATTGGTTTATTAGATTTGTGTTTGA
The DNA here is from genome assembly GCF_904848185.1 of Acanthopagrus latus. Taxonomy (NCBI): domain Eukaryota; kingdom Metazoa; phylum Chordata; class Actinopteri; order Spariformes; family Sparidae; genus Acanthopagrus; species Acanthopagrus latus. The sequence continues at coordinate 14,807,602 of NC_051061.1, forward strand.
ATCCACAAGAAAACACGATGATACTCTAGAACTGTAGACACACTGGAGTATTATTGAAGCGGAAAAATGAAAAGCGATGTTCCCAATTTGCTTTATCATCTCCATCTTCCCTCCTAATCGGCTCCAGACGAGACGCTCTTATTATTTATTTTTTATTTTTTTCATTTTTAAAAACAGACTCATTCTCTGTGGAAACAACAACCAAAATATGGATGAATGTTGTATTAACTTTGCATGTGTTTCCTCTCTGCCGTCATATTCCATAAACAAGCTTTTTGATAATCATAAAAGCAATATGCTAAAGGGATGCGAAGGAGTCGGACAGTGCGGGAAGCCGCGGGCTTTGTGAACTATTCTTCTGCTTTCTTTTTTTTTCCTCCCCCTGAAGTCTCTCTGTGTCCTTAACGAAAGTTTTGACGCACATGGCTCCCTCCCCCACACCTCGGCACACCCATCCCCCCCTTGTCTGAGCAATAATTCGGCCTCGTTGATAATAAGTCCTTCTGTCCTACCCCGAAAATGCTTGAATGTCATTTTCATACACGCTACGCCCCCCTCCCCACGGGGTCGTTCCCCTGAAAGAGCCCACTGTCCCACACACTTAGTATTCCTGCCTTGAGATACTTGCAGACATCTCTAAAAGTCCTGCGATTGGCGGACAAACGCTGATTGTACTCCATCGCTCTTGAGCAGAAACAGCCCTTATCAATGTTTTAACAGGAACGTCACTCATGATTCCTGAGGGTTCTGCTTTCATGTGGGACTTAACTGAGTACGTGTCATGCTTTCTTTATTGCTTTCTGGGAACGCATCACACTTCCTTTCTGTCTCGACTTGCGCTGCCCTTTGATGGCGCGTTCGTCTCCTGTTTGTCAGTGTGTCACCAGAATCATCCGTTCCCTCCATCATTTCTGAATGGCTTCGATTCGTTTCGCGGGTCAGCTCTCCTCCAGCGTTCGCGTGGCTGCAGATCTGTTGAGGCGGCGGGTTCGGCGACGTGATATCAGTCCCATCGCCTCGCTGTCACTCGCAACCCCCGCTGGGCTTCTTCTCCCCAGACGTGGCCGGCTGCCTCCTGCACCAGAGGGAAGAAACGCTGCTCCCGCTCCTCATGCGGTGCCCGCTGGTGGTGGTGGTGGTGGGGGGGGTTATTTTTTCATTTGTCTGTCGCCCCGGTTCATCTGATACGGCAGAAAAACACATTCTGGGTGCCTTTCGCTCGCTCGCTCAGATTACAGTTTGTGTGGAAGTGTTAGGGAGATCATCATTAGAAGGTGGATGCAGACTTGCAGCCATCTGGAGCTCCATCCCTCCACATGTTTCGGAGTGTGGGAAGCTGTAAGAACGTGTCACTGGTCTATATCAAATCGCTCAATATTTCATCAACTGCGCTCACTCGTGGGTGTGTGGAAGTTATTGTTTGAGTGGTTTTCCTTTTCTTTTTTTTTTCTTTTTTTTTTTTCGTCTTGTGGCCAATTACTCTCCCATCACTGTCATTTACATTCATTTGTCATGTAAAATTTGTCTAAGGCGTGCGATGTGCGTCCCACCCCACGTTTCTGTCAGAATGAAGCCACATGTCGCCGTCATGGCACCGATGAGATGCTTTTAGCTTAGCGCCGTGTCATCCTAAAACCGACTCGAGGGTGACTGCATCTCGCTACTCCTCCATATCTTCGCTTTCGGGAGAGTAATGGTCTCCACATTGCCCAGTGGAGCGTCATGCCTGATCGCCGCCATTCTCACATCTGCTTCCTGGAACAGCGGCGGGGAAGTCTCCAAAGAGCTCCCAGCGGAGCGCGGGGCATGTGTGCTCACATAGGAGGCGAGAGTTTGAGACAGGGGCTTGCCGGCGTGGTTTATTTTCAAAGGGTAGTGCTGAGAATGTGTTGAGAGGTTGAGGAGTTGAGAGAGCTCTGGTTTGGGTTTCACCTCCCTGGGACACAGCTGGGGGGGGAGGCTCGGGTTAGGAGCTGGGTCTGCGAGGGTTTTGTGTTTAGACAACAGCGCAAACAAGGCAGAAGATGATTTTCCTGTGTGTGCACGTGTGACGGAGGGATGACAGTGTCCAATCTGGCACTAGGAAATGGTTAACTACTACTTTTTTTTTTTTTTTTGCACTTAAGTCTCATGTGAGGAAAAAAAAAACAAAAAACATGCAAACAACCAAACTGAACTCCAGTAGAACAGGGAAGTGCCAGTCCGAGCTAACTGTCATATCTGCGCCGGTCATTTCCCTATTTCTCTGCACACACACTAACACATGTAGCGATAGGCATCGCGCCAAGTGGCCCACTTTGCATTTAAAAAAAAGGGGCCTGGGACAAAAATGGCAAATGCACAGGAGCTGAACTGAGCTTATTTGGTTATTCAAAGCTACCACTCTCTCTTTTTTGGCCTACATCATACTGCATGTTTTCCAGCTGCCATGGCAAACTGGGAAGTTTTGAATACAAAATAAGATGCAAAAGTGGGAATTTGCATTTACTGTACAGGACAGTTTCAACCGGGGCAGCGGAGCTCACTTTGGACTTTCTCTATGGCGCGGGGCGTTTAAATCGTTCCGTGTCTAGCTAACTGCTCAAAGCGCTTCTGAAGTGGCGCACGGCTAACTAAGCATATGACATCATAAAGATGCGCTGATGTAAGCTGGAAATGGCACGTGTATGTAAAACGTACCTGTCAATCAAGCAATCTACCCTTTGCAAATATTGTCTCTATTGAAATTTCCCGTGTTAGCAGTGGCGGTCTCGTGACGTTTGAGGGGCAGGGAAGAAAAAAAGAATTTGAAGGGCACCAGCAGGCAGAAAGCTGTGATATACGTATCACGTTTTTTCCACTCGAAGGTTACCTTAGAGGGCACATAATAGGTTAATCAACCAATGCCAGCAAGGAGAGTTCCTTCCTGGCTATTATGTCTAATGAAAAAAAAAAAAGAGAATACTTTGAATATATGCAGGTTTAAATTTGAGGTGTGTTTTAGGTAGTTGCAGATCATGAAAATATGATAACTAGATACATGTGCAAATGTTCATTTAAATAGTCAGTTACATGTACAGTTGGAGTCTGTCGTTGCTCGTGCAACTGTATCTCCTTTCCATATCCATCTGAAAGTGTGTCGCATGCTCACCCAGCACAACAGTTGGATGGTATCTCTGCTCGCCGTTGTGCACTCGTGTCTTGGTGTCGTCGTCTGGCACTCAGCGCTATCATCCCTTCTGGTTGCGATCACTATTATTCTTTATCCTCACTTTGATTTCTCCACCATGAAACTCCCATTTTACACCCACCTCCCCAGTGCGCAGTGTCACACTATACCGTACACCTACAATGCAAATAGGAAAGCAGACAGACGGCATGTCTGGATTTTCTTTTTCTTTTTTTTTTCTTCAAGCAATTCCTCTGATTTCTCTGCACTGGCTGCCAAACAGCGAGGCTGCCACAGTCCTGCTGCTGCTGCTGCTGCTGCCGCCGCTGCTGCTGCCGGTGTTTTTTCGATCAGACTGGTGTGGACCTGGGAAGCAGAGCATATGCCACAGTGGACTTCAGGTGCCAAGAATATAATTTTCCTTAAGTGCTTACAACTGTAAAAACCAAAGTTGATTCCCCGAGACTGAAAGTAATTACAGGCCGTTTAAATTGGAGAAAAAGGCGAAGCGGTGAGCTCTTTAGTTTTCGCAGAACTCAAGAAAACATAATGTGGTCTGTCTAATATCTGTTTTATTTGAATGTTTTAACATGCGAGTTGGTAATTTATATTGGCTGCGTATGATTCCTCTGGAGGAAATGCCACTGGCTGTGGTTAACCCGACGACTATAAATTGTCGAAGACATATTGGGCTTTTATATCAATACTAATATACATCATCTGGAATGAAACAGACAGTCGTATCTTGTCTCCAACATCTACACTGATTATCCTTCCACCTGCATTATCGACGACGCGCCGATCGACTGTCTTATCTTGAATGCCGAGATGCTGGTTTGCGTCAACAGGCGGACTTGAACTTGGCCGTGGGATGCGGCGAGTGTATCCTGTATCTGTTGTGGCGGAGCAGTGGGGGCTCCTCTTGGCCTGCGAGAGCGTGACGGTGCACCTGTCAGAGAGGAAGGCCTGGCTAATCACTGTAAGCTGGCCGCGGAGTGAACATGTGTGCTGGGGAGACCCTCAGGCCAAGAGAGGGGGAGGAGGAGGAGGGGAGGGGAGGGGAGGGCACGCCTGACCCAAATTGCTTTAATAAAAAAAAAAAACAAAAAAAAAAACAAGGAGGATGCGGATGGAGAATTCCCCAGATCACCCCCCCACCTTCCCCTTCGCTCTCACCACTCCTCTGGTCTTCCCCTTTCCCCTCACACTCCTCTCATCTTCGGACATCAGACCATTCTCCCTGTTTTCATTGTTAAATCATCCGGCTATTGACACAGTGATTGCTCATGATCGCTGACTCATCTCTTCTGTGAAACCCGCCTTCCTGGGAGTATCTGGCCTGCCATTGGCTCCCTGAGGTCTGATAGCGTAGAGACTACTTCTCAGCTCTCTCTCTCTCTCTCTCTCTCTCTCTCTCTCTCTCTCTCTCTCTCTCTCTCTCTCTCTCTCTATGTTGAACCGTTCTCTGGGAAAAGCAGATCAGCGCTCCGCCGAGATTCCAGAGGATACGCTCTCCGGTTCTGTTGACGAAGGGTGAGGTTCTTCTTCTCCTTCTCCACCTCTCGAGGCAGGACCACACAGCGTGTGAAAATCTGGCCCGCGGACACACCTCGGTTTCCGTGCGCTGTAAACCATACGTACACGCTTTCCCCACAACAAATGACTTCACACCACAGTTTGGGAGATGCACAGTCATCCCCGCTCTGTTGGAGGAATAACTCAGGGTCAACTTGTGCATAACTCTGGAAACAGATAATCATTGAATATGGTCAGCAGTGGGAGCAAACACATTAGCGCGTTGTTCGCTCAGTCTGCCAGGTCAAAGAAAACTTTCCAATTAACGTCAGATCTCGAAAGAGTACCTGAATGCAGCCTCGTTTCTGGTCGCGCGTCTATTTTTTATTTTTTTTTTTTGATTTACTGTCAGTTCCTGGAAGGCTCTAAATGCATTGAGTTTGGCCGGTCAGGGTCAGATTTGATTTAGTACACCCCCTTTGTGTTTGCGTGTGTCTGTTATGACTAATTGCGTTTGGCCGGCGCATCCGAAATGTTTCATGTTTGTCAGTAATCATCGGAATTGGCCACCGTGACATTCCTGGAGAAGTCAAACCCTGGTTTTCATTGCACTAATGCCTCTGCATTTTCCACATCATTCATTTCCGTCGGAGGGCTCTGACTGCCAAAGCAGCCCTAATTTGTGCTACACGCCAAATAAATAATCTTATGTAATGGAATAAAATATATATTTAAAATAATAGATCGTCAGTATTTAAAGACAACGTGAGAAAACTCTCTCACAAGGCTGCAGAGATCACTGGGCAGATTTCACTCTCTGATATCTGATGATAATAGAATTACTTCTTAAAAGCACTACAAGGAGACCATTGGTAAGAGCAAGGCTATTTTTATATATTAAATATAATTAGTTATTATCTGTCACCAGGTAAGATTCCAACTTATCCAGGTTGTAAAAGTCACATGATTAAAAAATGTTTTTTTGTGTAGGAGTGCTGAGGCTGGAATGAGGAAAGACGATGCTCTGTAGTCTGGTGGTACTTTGATTTGCCATCATCGTGTTACAGTTATCGACAGTTCCTCATACCAGACCGACTGAACGGGTCGAAAGCCAGTCACTGCCAAAATGACATGACTTGAACAGCGTACCAGTGTTAAGTTTAGGACAACATTATGGTTATAATAACTCCCACCATGAACAAACCTACATAGCTTCGGTTACATTGCGTATCCGTCCTAAGTAAAAATTCTGCACTATTTACTTGTGGTTATTACATGAGATGCACAATATGTTTGGTCCAGAGAATCAGTGTTTTGTATCTGCCAGCCGGATGATAACCCTTTTGTTTACGATGCACACAAGTTAACACCTTCCTCAAAATCTGAAGGAGCGGGACCCTGTGTGGACACTAATCTATTACAAAGATGCCATCAAGTGGAGTTTTGTGTCCCCAGTGTGCAGCCGGTAACCAATCTTTTCAACAGATCCCTCCTAAACATTGGGAGCCGGACTGGGCATTAAACATGCAGAGAAGTGCTTGCTGTCTACAGCTTGTCAATGTGCTTCCACTTATATCCACCACCACCACCACCACCTCCTCCACCTCCTCCTCCTCCTCCTCCTCCTCCTCCGTTCTCTCTTGTCTTCCTTTCCTCTCCCTCTATCTCTTCTCACCCTGTCTCTCCCCCCGGGAAAGAGTTTGAAGTGGCGTTTTCTCGGGCTTTGTTTCCTAAATGGTTTTGTTGTGTCTAGAGTCTGGGCTTTGGCAGGGCCCTGGATGCAGGGCTGAAACTTAATCTAACACTGCGCTCGCCACACCGCAAGAGGTGGTTTTTTGGGATCCTCTTAGTGGCTGCTGGCTGCTTTATTCTGGAATCTACAGGCTCCCTACCGAGGGCGATGGCTTCCCATCATGGGAACGTGGTTTGTTGCCAACCACTTCCCTCTTCGGTCTAACTGTTGGTCAAATATACTCGAGCTGATACTTGATATTTAAAACTTTTTTTATTGAGCTGGAGAGCAAAATAATATTTATTTTCACTGTAGCAGCGGCAGCAAAACATAAACTTATATTTAGGCTACACCAATTCAGAGTCAGCTGCTATGATCACTACCTGCACAGCTAACCGAGCTAACTCAGCTACAGTTACACTGGTGATATGTTACTCTTCTTTTTGTTTAGAGCGTGAGTTCAACAGGTGTCCAATATCATACCTTTAAAAGAAGCCACTTCCTCCTTTTTCCAAAGGATTAGATTGTTTTTATTTTCAGTCAACATGCCATACAGTACTGTACCTTTTGATGCAAGAGACACATTGTTGTGCTGTTAACATTACATGCTTTTCCATGCTGGCAATCAAAATATTGCATAATAGGTTTGGCTCTTGGATGAGGTGTTAACGTTTGTGTACAAATAAAAACTGAATCCAACAAGGTGTAATGGCAGCAGACTTGACGAAATATTCATGACCTACATGAAGCATTTGACTAAAACATCCACTGAAGAATCCACAGAGTTAACATAAATGTCATCTTTCCATCAGCTGAGTTTTGACTGGTGCTCTTTTAATCACGTTTTAATCACGTCTTCTGCTGTAGTTGAATGGCACCTGCCTGAATTGGTGCTGTTTATCCTGATATCATCGTCTCCTGATATTCACAATGATAGTGGATTGAGTCTAACATCAATTTGCATTTTCTTCGGCCAATTTTCTTAAAATTCAGACAACAATTTGTGCAGAATTTGGATGGAAACCTGATTATTGACATTTTGTAGAGGTGTGTTATGATTACAAGACTGCCGGACACAAATGAAACTCCCTCCAGTTTGTAACTGTGTTATTCACGAGGAGGCGGTGGGTTCAGCTCTGATTACATTACTAACCGGTTACAACAAATGCCAACTGTGACAGGATATAATGGCAAAGAAATACAAATCAAAGCACAAAATCTTCTCCTATAACAACTGCCAACCCTTATGTCTATTCTGAATTCTGAATTTTCTCAAAATATGATTATAGAGCTTCCAGCAGAACTTCTTGGGTTGACTGAGTGATTTATTGTGACATACGGAGGCTGTGTGGGACAAACTGAGCATCCTTATGAAGAGCAGAGAGATTATTCCTAAATGGATTTAGACATTTCTGTAGATGTTTTGTCACTTTTTTCACAGTGAAATCTGATTCAGTCAAGTTGACCGTAGCACAAACTTACAGCCGTCTTTCAAGTCTACAGAGGGTCAGTTTTGATACTAAAAATATAGATTTCAGGATGAAGTATCACATTAACTGCAACTGAAACTGACAAACAGTGCTGCTGTAGCAGCTGCTGCTACTGTAGCGTTCTCTGTCTACCTGTCAGGCCTCCACACACACACACACACACACACACACACACACACACACACACACACACACACACACACACACACACACACAGAGAGAGAGAGAGAGAATACCATGGGTCCCCTGGCCTGGCTGGGCTGTGGGTAGCTTGTAACCCAAGTGTTTTATTAGCAACTGGTCCAACACAGCTAATTGCTTCCTGAGGGAGCCGCCTCCCTTCGGTCCGTGACTGATTAACGGCCCACATTATGTGTCTCGACAACTTTGACAATCTTTTTTTTTTTTTTTCCTTTTTGGTCGCAAAACTTTTTATTACACTGCACTGCCACAAATCTCCAGTGTAAATCTCCCCTAAAACCAGTTTTTCATTGTGAGGTTGTTAAAGCATTCTGAACCCTTTTTTTCAGTAATTAATGTTTATTAATATGATTTAATGATTTTTTTTTTTTCTAAATGGTTTTAATGCTCAGACATATGTTTGATATTTTCAAATCATTAAAGATGACTTTGTCCCAGTAGAGATGATGAAATTCTCATTTATTTTGTTCAGTTTGCTGCTGTAGCCCTTCAGTCAACATTGGTAGTAATAATTTCCTGCCATTTTCAAATCATTTGCCATGTTTGGATTTATTCGCTTGTTGCACGGAATGTATGCTAGCTTGCTAAAATTCAGACAGTGATTTCGCTTAACATTGTGAGACCATAACATCCATGAAATGAGTCTTTTCATAGCACTTTACAAAAACAATCACAACTAACAGTGATATTACCTGTTACTCTCTAGTTTTCAACTTAAGATATTTGAAAACGAGAAAATACACCAATCAATACAGTGTTTGATTTTGATATCACTCACTGAGAGCAGTTAAGGAACAGCTGCTGCTGCTGCAGCTCTTTGTGTGGTTTGTTCGACTGGTGATGCCACAAAATCACACAAAGAGCTGCTGCACAGTGTGATATTGGAACTGGTCGCTGACAGTAATTGCAATTTTCTAAGTTAACTCTCCTAAGTACTGACGATTGTGATTCAATTTGCTATTTCAATGATTGTGCAAGGTTGTCTGTCAAAGCATAGCATTTCTTTTATTATTTACATCTCGTACATCAAAACACACCCACATCCTGAGATTTAAATCCCTGAATAGGTTGATTGCCAGTGATTCCCCAAACAACATATATCATCATTCCCTCACAGACACATCAGAGCTTAGTTGTTGTCGTTCACAATTTAGTTGTGTTTACGCAGGAAAGCTATGTCACTGTGGTTTGGCTTAATCTTCAGTTAGGTAATGTATTTGACGTAAGTAAGAAATAACTCACCACTGCATTTCCCATGTAGATTTTCCGCTCTTTATCCTACTTTGCCTGACTTCCTTCTTTGCTGCTGTAATAATTACTGCCATCAGAGGTCGCTGCCTAACGAGAAACGAATAATAAGTCTTAATAAGTTGCTTTTGTGGTTGTTTTTCTGACGGCCTGCAACTTCCTAGGGAACATTTTGCGCATTTGAGTATTGAGAGGGATGTGTCTCCCACCAAATATATCAAAATTAACAGCACTGCTTTAATCCATTTGAAAATGCGCTTTTTTTTTTTTTTTTTTAAATCTTTCATTTAATTTTCTTGAAACCAAGAAATTGAGAGCAGGCCAGCGTCACTGTGCACTCTATTCATCTGCCAAAATTGTAAAAATGTCTCCGTTTGTCGCTGAAGATCGGATTTTATTTGTGACATCACGGTCTGAAAGCCAATCATGGTCCAATATTCAGCATACATAGTGCACAAACACTAAGAATGGACTTTACAGTGAAGTAGGAGACATCTTGTGTCCAGCAGTTAAACTTTAATGAGGGAGGAGGAGTAGATGCCATTGAAAACATTCTAATGTGGGTATTGTATAGTTTTTTTTTCTCCATGTCTGACACACACAGAGAATTTTTATGCCTGCCTTCACATGAGTGCGGAGAGGATCTCTGATCTCCTTTGTCACGATCTCCTTGTTTGGGAAGACTTCACATGTCCTATAAATATTCCGCCGTGTGTGTTTGTTGTTTCACAAACAAATCTGGGTCGTTCAGTTGTAATCTGGTCGTAATCAAATTTGTCGCTTATTTCTCTCGCAGGCCTTTCATCTCGCTTTTTTCTGAATTTAATTACTTCCCAGCATTAAAACCACTTGCCTAAACCTATTAGTTTCAACACATTTCATGCTGTCTTCCCCTGCTCCGTGAGTGTATCGATGGGCGGGTTGGATCCAGTACGTGCAACACACATGATGTAAGCATACATCACAGGCCGAAAAAACAGGCATCATCTGGTTTTTGACCTGTTAACTCCCAGAAGGAAAATACTGAATATATGATCAGGACTTCTGAGTGGGTGGACATCAGGCTCTGCGGCTGCTGAGAAATTTCCCTCCATTTGTTGACTCTCTGTCTCGGTGCAGAGATCTACTTAAAAAAAAAAAAATGCTGCTTTTCATCCATTCATAGACTTAATAAGAAATTCTGAATATGGACACATGAGAAGCAGTCGCTGGGTTTCCGGGCTCTTCTCCTTGCATGCTCTTGTCTCATAAGTGTCTTTGATGATGCCGTTGGGAGCGACGAGCAGATGGGTTTCAAAAGGCTGTTTTCCCAAACAGGATATAGATGATGTGTAGGCCCGCTCTCTGGAGCAGGGATCAAATGGTGCTCTTCCACCCCCCACTGCTCCCTCCGACCTCCGCAGGGTGGGGTCCTAGATGGACCGCCTGAGGAAGAGGAGGTCGGCCTCGAGTGTGTCCAAGGTCGTATTGTCACACGTGCAGCATCATCACTTCCTGCGGGTCATATGGAAATCATGTCATTTCTACTTCTCTGATGAGGAGGGTGAATCAGCCTTTTCTCTCAGCTCTCATGCTTAAATCAATCTCTCCCCGTCGGTCAGCACCTCGTTTTGACCCCAGGATACAGCACTCTTTAATTACTGTCACAGTTGCATATATAATGGTGGATCAGGGCCCTGAAACCATGTTCAGGCAAACTGTGGTTTAAAAAAAAATGCATACTTCATGGTTTGGGCTTGGAAGAACCCTTCCTGCGCCTCTCCTCAGAAGTCCAGAGCCGACGTCAAGTACGGAAATACCTTATTGACATGGATTTGTTTTGTACCGTTCCTTTTCAACATTTTTCCCCCACTAATGTGTCAGAATCGGGGACATCTGTCTCCAAGCGGACTCGTCTGATGGATCTGTCCTCTGCGGCGGCGCTCACACGTGTTTCCACGTATGCGCAGCTGTTACTGAACGGAAGACGACGGCACCAGAACTTGGCGCTGACGGCGGCGCGGGGCCGAGGCGACTCGGGGCCGCGGCCGAGTGGGCAAAGCAGCTGGAACGTGGTTGACAGGAGGGCAATGGGGCCAGGGGGGTGGGGGGGACGAGGAGGAGTCATTTTCGCATTAGCAGAATCACATTTTGAGAAAGATGCAGCATTCCAGGACCTCTTTATTTGATTAGCCATAATGTCATAAATGCAAGAATGTACTCTGATAAATGGCAAAAGTAGCTGATGAATTAGTTATTCCCGTCAGCAAATACCCACGCTGGCCTGCCCTCCCCGTCCTCGTCCCACGGGCCACATTGCCTCCTCAATCTGCAATATGGAGCATAATTATACTAATTTCTCTCAATTGCATTAGCGAGGGGCCTGGAGGAAAGAAAGGCTGTCTTTCTAAGCATGAGCCTCGACTATGCAGTCAGCCTCCCTGCACCTCAGAGAGCGAGTACAGGGGGAGGCAACATGACCCCTGCTCACCCCCCCACCACCACCACACACACACACCCCCCCTCCTCATTTGACTCGCTCTCCTCCTTCGCTCCCTTCAGCTCTCGTCCCTCTTTTCTCTCATTCCATATTTTCCTCCCACGTCGATTTGCTTCATCTGATAGCAGGCTGAAACTTACAGAAAACACTGGAAATGCTTCCTACTGCTTGTAGAATCTGAAAAGTTTCGCCCCAGGAACTTGGGGCGTTGAGTCCTGCGAGTCACCATGTGTGAAAATTGTGCAACCTAACTGACGTGACTGAATGTAAGTTAGAAACAAAGCTGTTTGAGCCCAGTGCAGGCTCATTTCCTAAACCTAACCAAGTAGTTTTGGTGCCAAAACCCAACCAGGTTCCGAACTTTGTGCAATGTAAATAACAGCCCAAAAGTCACGTCACAATACGGATCATTCTCACTCCCAGCTCGTCAGAGATGGCAGCTCGGTCAGTCGCTCTCTATTCTATGGCGGTAGCGGGGCAGAGGTAACTACAGCGTCAAACCTAGAAGCGTGAGGCCACAGACCCTGTCAGCTCACTTTTATTTTCAACATCTGCACACATGTTGCATGTTTATTTTTGTCCAAAATTAAGCACAGCATCATCCGTTGAAGCCAAAGGCCACTTACAAGGCTGCCATATTTGATGAGTCGGGAGCGACAACTTTAGTACTTAATCGTGAAAAAAAACAGAATATCAAGAGGAGTTTGCTCGTATATATGTTACAGGGTTTTTTTCTGGACTTAGTTTTAAGGACGACCTGGTTCAGTGTTGGACACTGAGTTTATTTGACATTTATTTGAAAACATTAACTCAAAGAGCCAAAAGCAAGTTTATTTTATTGTTGTCAGTTAATAAGAACTATTCCTGCTTCATCGCTTTGTTTCTTTTTTCCGCCTGACAACGTTTCACTCGATAAATATTTCCACAGCGTGTTAAAAACCGGTAACTGCTGCCTGTTTGACCCAACAGAATGACTCGTTCTGTGTTTCCCTTCAGAAGCAGAGCCAGTCCTCCGTGACCTGGTCACATCAGAGCGGCCTGGTGGATGAGGGACTCTGGGGGACTTCAGGGTGCTGGTAGTGGGAACGCGGCCTCAGTTATGAAAGACGGCATTGTCCCGTCTGGCTCGCCAACATTGAAAATGAATAAATCAAAGAGGAGAGATCAAGAGTGGATGGGGGGAGGAGGAGGGGGACGGAGGGGAGGGGGAGCAGGGAGCGCTATCTGACATCTGCATTTTTAAACTGGGCATTGAGCTCCGGAGGAATGTTGTTATCATCCACCCTCAACTGCTGGATAATTTGCATTGGATTACAGCATGGACCGAACTGTGATCAGATTTACACCTCCTCTATGCCCCTGCAATCATGCCTCCCGTACACAAATATCTTTGCTGATCACTTTAGCATCAGGTTTGTATCATCTCAGTCCTTGTTTTTGTCGGACAGTAGGATATCTCCATTAATGAATACAAAGTTTGTCAGGGAAAACTGTCAGCTAAGGCCGACCACCACAGCACAGTCACACACACACGTCTCTTCTTCTGTTGATTTAATTCAGGGATTTGCCTTCAGTTCCCTCAAACAGTCCTCGTCCTTGTTACTGACATTTCATAAGTTGGTTTAGGTGGGATTTACTGTACAGCGAATGTGGTTTACAAATTAGCGCTCCAACCAAAAACAGAAGGGCTTTTCATTGGATAAAGTGACATGGATTTATACTTTGAAAATCCAGCTAATGTAATCATCAGCAATCAACTCCTGGAATTTAACCCTAAAAAAAAAAAAAAAAGGGACTTTCCTGCCAAATGATCAAAGGATAAAGAAAGTAGGATGGACAGTTTCTTTTTCAAGATTTAAAAAAAAAAAAGAACAGAGGATGAGATGAGGGTCGCCACTTTGTGCTACAGGAAACTGTCAGTAAACACAGCTCATTGTGGAAGCGATTGCTGCTTTAGTTACAGTTGCATCAGATAGTTTATCAGAATTTTACTCAAGTTCCACTTTTTCCAAAGAGGACGCTCATTCTGTCTAATATTAAATTGGATGAAGTCATCGTTTTGCAACTCAGAATGAAGTTTCAAATCTGGACTTGTCTACTGTTGTGTGCGCCTCCAAACACATTCTTCTGCTCTTGCTCAAGCGGCAGCATGATTAGAGCTGCTGTCAGAGTGCGTCAAAGGTTCATCCATCATCTCTTATCGGCCCACCTTTACCTCCCTCATCAACCGTGACGATCGTAATCACAATCTGATGTCGGGGGGACCGATCTATCCATCAGTCCGTCAGCTTCTGCCTGACTGCCGCTCTCTCAGAACCAGCGCAGACCGGGATACTGCTGGACTCCAGTGACAGCAAGACAGCAGCTGGCTCTCTGATTCAGTTCAACACAGTGGCACTCTGCTGCTGCCTCTCATCCCAGGTGTGTGTGTGTGTGTGTGTGTGTGTGTGTGTGTGTGTGTGTGTCTGTGCAGAAATGGTGTCTGCACAATGGCCGCCCTGTGTGACCCTGTGCATCTGTGTCTGCCCGGACAAGCCCCACTGTCCCGCTCGCCGCCGCCGGGGCGCTCTCTCTTCGGCGTTGACAGCACGCTACAGGTGCCCGACACATCTGGCGCTTCGCACAACCAAACGCACACATCTGCTGAGGCACTGATGAGTTAAATCAAGAGCAGAAAATCAGCAGCAACATAACACATTGCATTCAGTTGATGAGAAGTGAGAGAAGTTTTTTTTTTTTTTCTCCTTTGCGCAGCCACAAGCACGCTCATTATTTGACCAGGCCACAAGTTCATGACCAGACCTCCACTCATTAATGAAAGTCTGTGTCTGGGGTGGGATTCTGAACAGTCATCACACTGTTTTTTCATCTAACACCCCCCCCCCGACCCCACCAACATCTTTCAGTACCAAACACATCCTGCGCATAATCAATGCTCTGTCCCACAGAAACCTCTGTTTGCAAACTCTGGACAAGCAAAAAAGTTTGGTTGAAAGGAGCCATTTGTGGACGTTTTTGTAAGCTGAAAGAACATTTGTCATTCGTTTCTTCTGCAGTTGCAGCTCATTTGTGCTTCGGTGTGCAGCTTGCTGCTGAACCCAATTTTCACTGCAGCTTGTAACATAAGACATTTAGTGAGCACGAGGAGTGAAAAAAAAAAAAAAAAAAAACACGACCCGGCTACGCGCTCAGCTATGCAAATAAATCATGTTAGTGTCTGGCAAACAAACCAACAGTGAGCTCATCAGGCCCGGTTTGCCCTGCTGGCAAGCAGAAGCAACAGTGTGCAAATACAGGCCAGAGGTTAACCCGCTAGCAGGTGCACTTCCTCCTTCACCTGACGGGATATTTGCATGAGCATCCAAGGAGGAACCATCGCCTGCACCACCTGTCATACTGACCTGTCGAGTTTGTAAAGCTGAAGCTCTTCCTCATCAAGCTGTGAAACTGAATCGTTCACGCGTGTTTTTCTACCAGAGCCGTCGCTGCAGAAACTCTCGGTGTCATGTGTTCTGTGATTTATCCCCAGAAAAACACCTTTAGCGGCGTCTGTAACAGAATCTGTCGTCCTGACTGAGTTGGATTTCCTTGTGTATGTGTGAGAGCTGTGCGTGTGTGCGTGTGTATGTGTGTGTGTGTGTGTGTGTGTGTGTGTGTGTGTGTGTGTGTTATTCCAACTTTAGGTCCAGCAGGTCAGGTCACAGGACATGACAGTTGGCCAGTGGAGAGCAGCCTCCAGGCTAGTGTAGGTCCCCTCCACCCCCCCGCCTACCTCTCTCTCTCTCTGGGTGGCCTGTGTTTACGAGCTCCAGGAGCAGGTCATCACTGCGCTGAGAACACGGCTGCTACGGGGGGACTGTTACTGGGTCAGCCCCGGAGCAGCAACCAGGATTTTTTTTTTTTTTTTTTTTCCCCTCGCTGTGTTGCGCCTGTGCATGTCTCTACATGTGCACGCTCTCCTCTGCGTGTTTGTGTGTGCATTGATTCGGACTTCCTGTGAGCAGCGGTGCGGGGGAGCCGAGATGAGGGTGAGGTGACCCTCGACCCCGACCACATGTCCTTGTCTGTCGGCTGATCACCCACACTTCCGCCTGCAGGGGCCTCTCTGCTCCTCTCTCTCGAGGGGCCTGAGAAGCCTCATCAGCGCAATCATGTTGTAACATCATTCTCATCACCGTCTCACAGCTTTTATTTTGGCTTTTTCCCTTTTGCTGAGTTCAGGATCACAGTGAAGAAGGTGCTAGCCAAAATGTTTGTGCCGGACTGTTTTTTGTGCGAAAGGAAGGAATTTTTCAAAACTCCCAGACGAGTTTAAAGTATCTATATTTGTGAGTGTGAAGCAACACTTTTCTTTGGAACTGTCTTGAACTTGCTTTCTACGCAGCAGTGTGGGTGGGACTGCATTACTAACACTTGCAAGGGCAAAAGTAGCCTCACTTAACTGACAGGCTGCTCTTAAAGTTTAACAGAAATGAGGAAAAACACTTTTTTTTTTTTTTTAAAAATGGGGGGTCTTTTTCGGTTGAAATTTTTAATTATTATTTCTTTCACAGGCATCAGTTGTGTTTTAAACAGGTGTACACAAATAATCTAACAAAAACAGAAACGAGGCTAAGCACAAAAACAAAATAAGAATGGTAAAAGCTGCGTTAAAATTAACAATTGCGAATACAATAAATTAAAAATAATATCTCTGTCTAAATATCTACCAACAATATACACACACACATATGTATATATGTATATTATATATATATATATATATATATATATATATATATATATATATATATATATATATATATATATATATATATATATATAGTTTTATAGACACATGCCTAAACACTTAGACATATAAAAATATATTATGTTATCTCATTCCATAAACATATACCCGCCCCACCACTCAGGCACACTAGAAAAGGCTGAATAAACAATTTTTTGACATGTGAAAACAGCAAGTTAGCTTCAGGCCTCTTGGCAGTTGGTCAGCTGACATTTGGGGGTTTGACACTCTCAGTTGTCGTGGTCCACCACTGAAAAGAGCGCTAACACTAGCTCTGATTCCCCCTTTATACAATGCGTTTGTGGTACCACTAGTAGTTTAAGACCTCTGACCTTTTTTTTTTAGCAACTTTAGCAACTTTAACTTTAGCATCTTACTGCAACCCGCTAACACATTGTGCTGTGTTTGTCCCACACTGTTGAAAGGAGGAGGTCTGACTTGTATTAGCTGTCTCTCTGTCAGTTACCAAACAGCAGCTGGTAGTCCTGTAACATTAGAATTTCACACATTACCCTGTGATTTGAATCATGACAGGGAGTAAAGCAGCCTACAGAGTCATGGAGTAATGTAGCTATGTGCCTAAATAACGGGTGGGACGAGCAACAGCTAACATCAGTGCCCAGCTGCTTACGTGCTTCTGCGAATAACAGGCCTGACGTCACAATCCTAGTGCCCGCCAACACAAATATTGGACTAATCAACTTAAGCAGCACAAATTTGGTCAGTTGGAACCAAAAGTTCATGCCCACTGGCGAACACAGAGGCCGTGGCATTTTCAGAAAAATAATCAAAACTTCTATTCTCAAAAAAAAAAAAAAAAATCAAATGAGCCGCTACAAAAATCACCAAGTAGGCTGAATACTGCAGAAACAGATTTTGAAGAAACACTACATTTGAATGTCACTTTGACTTTAAATTATTGCATTGTAATTCACTTTTTGTTTGCCAAGTTTTTCGACCAAGTGCGAGCCTTTTTCAAACACCATGAGCACCTCAATCACTGGTGATCTTTTGACCCGCAGCTTCCCTGGGAACACCATGATTCCTGTCCTCTCACTCACAGGGCAGCAGTCACCGGCTCAGGGCAAACCCCTCCACAAGGCTTTCTTTGACAACCACTAATGAGAAGACTATGGTACGGGATTGCAACCAACGTTGAGAGTTTTCGCTTCCTCTTCTGCACTCCTTATCAGCGCAGTGAATCAAAAATTATTCAATTATATACATCTCCTCTTCCCGAGCATTATGTCCACTCCCGGTAGTGCACACTATTCTACTAATGTGGTTAAATACAGTTAAATTGTATAATCACAGAGGCTGGAACTAGTGCACTATGCTTGTCAATAAAGGGACCAGTATGTGTGTTGGCAGTGCGCTCTCCTCCAGGATCCCAATTCCTGTAATTAAATGTCGGGGTCTGCGTTTTGCTTTATTGGATTTATTTCGACTGATTAGTCCTGGCATTGACTGATGGGTAAGACAGAGGTGGTGGTGTGCTGGTGGAGACGGAGACCGGTCCACGTAATGTGTCTGCATGCAATCCTGCTGCGGCTATTTGCCCATTAAGGAGCCCTCCTGTAAGTCAAAGGTCAGTAAACATATAATCAGCCATAAACTGACTCACTTCACCCTCAGTAGCTGCTTTTTAAACTACCAACAAACACTAAAGGCCTAAATTAGAGCTGCTTATGTGCGAAGCCAGCATTAGTCTGGTGTGTGTGAGTGTGTGTGTTTGCAGTGGCGTTGGCTGTGTTTATTTGGTCAGGGGTGTGAGACAGATTAGCTGGTGTGTTACAGGTGCTATAAAAGTTGTTGCTTTGGACACGGCTCATGAACAGTATAATGACTCCAGGCTCATGTTAATCTCACTCCGCCTGGCTCCGTCTCGGGGTGCTGGCCTGTTTTTGCTGCCGGGCTGGGCTCGGGGCTAACAGGCGAGCAGAGACGACGCAGAGAGGAGGAGAGCGTTCCAGCATTACGCCTACCGGCAGAGGCCGGGAAGCGGGCCAGAGAAGGAAAAAAAAAAAAGAGGGAAGGATAGAGGAAAGCAAGGAAAGGCGGAATGAGGAATGCATTTCTGGCTACAAAGGTGCTGATTTGTTATCAAAGAGAAACACTTCGAGTCACAGGTGTAGCTGCCAGAGCGCACGGGAATGACGCTCCAACACTTTTTTTTCTCTCCACGTGAGGAAATAGAATATTTACAGTTCACATAAAAATTCATAGAAATGCATCTTTTTTAAGCACTTTGAAGATCCAATAATCACCAAAGCATGCAAGAGAGCCAATATAAGCAAACAGAGCGGTCCAAGTTGTCATACCAAGATCGAAGGTGTGCTGTTCTTTTCAACTCATGCAGTGAGTGCCATGCAATAAATCATTCCACCTCAAAAGTTGGCAGAGCTTTCTGCATTCTTAGATCTCACTTGTTTTCTTAGAAGACCCAAAGCCTAGACTGCTCTGTGGTCCTGGTACCCCTTGCTAAATACATCCACAATGTTTTTTCAATGGGAGAAAGTGGGAAAAGTGGTAAAGCCGTAGTTTCCCCGGGTTAACATACCAACTTCTTTGGCTGTCGCAGCTGCAGTTTCTCTGGTCTTGTGGGTAGAACAGACACTCTTGCGGCAAATGAGTTACGTGAGGAGGACGAGAGGAGCAGCAGCAGACCAGGAGAGGTTGGTGTGTTGCAGGTACTCAACCACCCGATCAAAACTGCAAGAATCACAGACATAACCAAAGCTCCTGTGTGACCCAACAGATTGAATCAATCGAGCAGAAAACAAAGGCAACCATTTAGAGGCGGAGTAGGATGGGTCTTGCAAGTAAAGCAGTGGGATCCATAAAAGCCATTGAGCACCAAAGTGAATGATTTTGCTTTCACCAGACTATGGCTAGCTAACGTTGACCAGCAAAGATGGAAAAAGACAGAAAAACATCCTTTAATTCATTATTGTCTCCAAAAAATGCCTGCTGGAAATGACAGCTAGCATAGCTAAATTTTAATATGCCAGCTTGTTAGATGAGCTCGACCTCTGGCTGCACTGCAACTTCAGAAAAAAGAACAGATTGTAATGCGTCTATAAATTTCAAGGCACAAGTAAGTTAATTAAAACATTAACAGACAAAAACAAACCAAAATACTTTTGGTCATTTGCTAATAACAACCCACCACATCTATGATAACATCTAATACTTCTTGGCCAGATGTCTGGCTGCCAGCCATGTTAATATTCTCAACACGATGACACTACACATACAATGAGTTATTAACATTTAATTGTGTGGTCAGATATAAGTTATTGGCTAATGTGCTGTACCACCGTAGGAACAGTGATTACATAACCTCCGGAACCAGCTTTCACTTAACTATATGCGTATCATATGTTCAACGAATATTACTACACCCCTGCCTTTAATCTTCGTTTGCACTTGTTTTCCCTTGCTTCATCTGCTCTCATTTCATCGATCTACAGATGTAGAAGGCCTGAGATCAGAAGAGGGGAAAGATTTAGCAGAGAGCAGAGAGGAGAGCAGGAATACGCAGGAGTGAAAGAGAGAAGCAGAGAAAGAGAGTGATGGAAAGCGTTCAGTCGCTCAGCGAGATCTCCTCAGAGGGGGTTAGTGTTCTGTAGAGTCCATCCATTTATCTTATTTGCCTTTAGGGGAAAGAGGAACAGAACATTTGTACTGGATAGGGGGAACCGCATGGTCTGTACTTTATTAGTTAGAGATCATCAAGTCTTTGAAAGAGCATCATGAGTCACAGATCTTTGTCTCTTACTGTCACACCAGTTTGCCGGTGCAGTTGTCTTTGCCCCAACCTGTCGCTTCTCCTTACTTTCTGTGTAAGTCTGCCCTGCTGCCGTCTGTTACCAATCTCTAGCCCATTCTTCATGTATCTCAGCTCCTTATTCCCATTTCCATAATAATAATAAAACACAACGCGGTGAGGGCATTTGAGAAAAAAAAAACTGTACTCGCTTGGTTGGAGGGCCGCCAAGCTGTCAGACATGGTTCCCCTATGAGGTAGTGTGTTGTTGGCTCAGCCAGCAGACAGGCTGAAAACTCAGGTGTAGTTTAGAGCTGTAGTGTTTATGAGGCACTACGCTGGTGTAATCCAAGTAATTGTTTATTACAGGCCTCAACTTATGTTATAAGTAATTACTTTTGGGTGCCCTCGACCTGTAAAAATCGGTTTTGTTTCCTGTCTGGGTGCCTAACACCACAGTCTAAGCTCCTCCCTCCAAAATGCATATGTTTTACTGCACCTTGTGAATGATATTACATATAATTGTGTTTTTTTTTTTTTTTCTATGAGCAGCGCAGTTGTAAAATACATGCATATGCTATTAAGGATCATTAGAGCTTTGATGGTGCAGAGCTATTCCTCAGTGACACTCCATCGGCTGTGGCCATAAAACTCTCCATGCCGAGCCAGTGGGGGAGGATTTTAAGTGTGGCACGGCACTCTAATAGCCACTTCCTTAATCAGACGGCTGGACAAATTGTAATCATTAGCACTGTAGTGAGCGGCGTGCATGACATTGGTCTCAAAACTCATTAGAGTGAGTTGGTCAGAGCAGGGAGTGAGTGAAGGAGGAAGAGGAGGAGGAGGAGGAGGAGGAGGGAGGGTCGCTGTCACACACTCACCTGGGTCTGTTTGTAATCAGGCAGCCGAAGCAGGCGGTTCAATTAGGCCCTCGCTGAGCTCTGCACCAGCTTGTACCAGCAAGACTTGCGTCATCTCCAACCACACATGGAAGCAAGAGCGCCTTGGACATGCACACGCACACACACACACACACACACACACAGTCAGATGTGTGCGCAGTAACCCACACAAACTGATTACAACAATCACACATGCGCACACTTTCTCAGCGGGGTGCGGATACTGCTCACACTGTGATTCACTCGGTAGCTTTGTTGTCCGTCTGTGCCGCGCCGAGCTGCGACAAAAGGCAGCGAGCTGTCGGAGCTCTGATACCTGCGAAACCCCTCTGAGTCCCTTTCACTTAACTGCCATGCGTCATTCGCTGTCATCTGTTACCACAGTTTGTTCATGAATTAATCGTTCAACTTTATTTTTCATCAGGGAATCACCACGGAGCGTGGTTACACAACACTTAAACAATACGATGAAGCCAGCGTATTGATGTTAAAGCTGCAATGAGTGAACTTTAACTAAATAAACCTATTTAAAATGGAAGGTAATTTCTAGAGATCCAACTCATTTTTATAACAAATAGAAAGAAAACATTAAATACTGAAAGTTTCTTGAATCAAAAAAACAGACCCAAGAACAGAGTTGAGAAACAAATGCCGACTGACACACACAAACAAAATCACACATTAATATACTGTAAATGTGACTGCAATCAAATACTGTACACAAAAGTGCAATGACCCACGTGTGCACGTCCACACAGCTGCACATGTTCAAGCGAAGCTCGCATCTGTCCCTGAAACATCCGTCAGTGCCTCCACATCTGTGTGCTCCGGCTCGAGCCTTTTGCTCCGGACCCCCACATCCCCACACACGTTCCCCCTCAACTGGGCTTGGCCTCGTGCCACCCTCCCTTTAGTCCTCCAGCTGAGTGATACATGCGCGACCTCAGACGGCTATACAGTCCTGTAGCCTATTTAAAGTGTTCCGAAAGGGGAATGCGATACGGCGGGTTTTATTTGAGACGTCTTCTTTGATTGAGAGGGAGCTGTGGCACACTTACCATAATGGCACTTCTAATGGCCCTAATGTGGAATGTCTTTTCACGGTAACACATGTTCAAAGCTCTCCTGGCGCGCTCGCTGAGGCAGCAAATGCCGCCTGGCGAACGATCCCTCATCCGTCCAAAACGTGACGGACATGAGTTGAGGGACACGACGGATGCTGGCTGATGAAAGCATTGCTTGCCGACAGTGAGTGACACAACATGTGCCGTTGGAGGACAGTTTTTCATAGAAGTGCTTTCACTCTTGGCGTGTTCCTTTTTTTTCATTCTGGTGAAAGTGTTTTAATGTTGTTGCGGGTTCGGCAGAGAGAGTTCAAACCCCGCGATCATGTTGTCGTCTTGGCTTCTTCAGTGACAGCATCATTCCCTCCCTCCCTTCAAGCCACCCACCACCTTCACCCCTAACTTACCCCTGCCCCGAGGTCATGAGTCATAAGCATGGAGGGAGGGGAGGGAGGATTGTAAACAGTGCCGAGGGGACACTGCAGAATGGATCCTATTGTTAGCCCCACAGGCCAGAGAGTGCTGTCTCACCCAGGGAAGTATCGCCATTTGGTCTACGCTTGCAGCCAAGTGTGTTTTCTTGGGTGTCCATGTGCGTGTGTGTCTGTTTTCCTGTGTGGGCTTTCTTTGCGAGTGTCTGCGCGGACGTATCACCACGGCAACTGCTCTTTTTGGTTGTTCGCTTCCATCGAGCATGTGATGTGACGCAGCCTGACACCACCACATGAGCTTGAGAAGCCTGTCACAAGCTAATTTGTGAACTTGTTGTCTTCCATCACATATCGCTGTAGGTATTTCCATATGTTGGAGCCCGGAGTATGCGCTGCGTACATGTGTGGGTTGGTGGGTGGATGCTTTTGCCAGAGACGGCTTGTCCTAATCTGTATTTATGTACCTGTGGTCAAATTAATACAGATTACCATAATCAAATCTGGCTGTGACATGACATTGGTTTCCAGCCAGCTCCTCTCATACATCTCAGCACTCCCCCTTTGAATCGGGCCCAGATTGCTCAGGGCCTATCCATTCAGCGAGCACACCTTGTTTCGTGAGACCCGGGCCAAGGGGAAAATCAGGCTTTAATAACTATGTAAGGGAAAAGACTCACCCTGCCAAAATGGCAGCCGCCCTGAACGCTGTTCAGCTGGCAATCCAACAGCCAGAGAAGGAGGGATGGGATTGGGATCCAAGCAAAAGTAAAAGTGATTTTTTCCCAGACCTCCTGTTGCAGAGAGACAGCATGTAAGAACGTGAGGAGAGGAGTGTGAAGAGGCTTAACTGAACCATCACATTCTTTCTCATCGTTATCCTCCTCTGATGCATTGTATTTCTTGATAAAAAAAACGAGTTGTTTCCCTGCACAAATAGTGGGATAAATCTGCACAGTTCTAATTCTCTGCTATATCTTAAACTTAACAGTTAGATTGCTACAACCCCAGCTAAGCTGCAAGAATAAATTGTTGGCTTTGAACGTTCCTGCCAACCACATTGAAGGTAAATTTTTTCTTCACAACTCGTCAAATAATGGCTCTTCGGGTTGGTCTGCCGGGCTGGCCAACGATCCAAAAGCATCAGTATTTGTCAAACTGGGAATGAGATGTCCGGACATAACACAGTGTTGGTAGTGGCAACAAAACCAGACATTTTTGATGTGACATCGGGAGAATTTGCTGCCCAAAACAGGGTATTTTTAATGAGAGGTCGGCCGCAAATTCCAGCCATGTTTGTGGCTAAAGGGTTAACACTAACCCTTAAACCTCGGAGCCAGGCAAACCAATACATGATCTTTTCCAAACCCTATGGATTTTGTGCCTAAACCTGTTTTCTGAGAATGCTACTAAGAATGATGTTAACCAATACAGGAACTATTCAAACCCTAACCTAACTAAATGTTATTGCCGAAACCTGACTAGACCATAAGCACAACATTTGTTTCATTTAATTCTAAAGAAACTAAACGTTGTGTTGTTCTACTGTGCGTTACATGATGTAAGGAGTTGTATGTTTTGCTGTAAGTTAAGTCTTGAGTCTGAGCAGAGCTGAGCTTGGTGGGGAGGAGGCTCAAAGCATGTTGGAAACCACAGCACCACCGGCGCCAACTCCAATGAGACATGAGTTATTGCTCCGGCTTCCCCGAAATCAAATAAATAATCTCTCTTTTATTTATTTGCTTCAGCTCTCATCATGATTTGCAGCCTCTCAATTATTCTACAGGGGTGAAAGGACTTGCTCGCTCTCTTGTCTCGCTTTGCTTTTCCTGAAGAAACGTGCGCACACACACATGCACACACCGCTGCTGGTTTTCAGACACACACCTGTCACCTGTTTTTCCGTTCATATTTCAGTCTGGATATTTCATCATTAAGCGAGTGCGGCCGGGGTTTTAATAGCGTAAAATCGTTGTCAGAACATTTATGCAGCGGCAGGATTCCTGCTCACTGGCAAAAACATTCAACCAGCCTACCTATAAACATACACACACACATACACATACACACACACACACACGAAATGAGTCCTTGGTAGCAACATTGTTACAGCTATCAGAGCCTCTTGGCCATGTGTTGAGTGCAATAATGGTAAAGGCAACGACAGGCTCAGCCCATACTCTCAATTAGGCTCCCCAAGTGCTAGGTGTGGAAAGGTGTCTGGCAAAGCGCCTGACCGCAGCACTCAAAGAGCACTTTGTCTGTGCACCTCACACCCACCGTACCTGCTCATGTTGTGGAAACAACC
This sequence comes from Acanthopagrus latus, assembly GCF_904848185.1. Classification (NCBI taxonomy): domain Eukaryota; kingdom Metazoa; phylum Chordata; class Actinopteri; order Spariformes; family Sparidae; genus Acanthopagrus; species Acanthopagrus latus. The sequence continues at coordinate 14,832,675 of NC_051061.1, forward strand.
CAACGTTGTCACACAGTTGATTTAATAAAATTGGATCCCCAAAATGAGACTTCTAGTGTTTCGGGGGCGCAATAGTCGTAATGGAAACACGTCCACCCCATTCCCCCCCCCTTCTTTGGCTTTACAGGCATCCTTCCAGAGTGAGAATGAGTGGGGGAGACCCGGGGTAAACGGATACTTCCCCACTGTGAGCCCAGTAGTCTGGGTATGGCAAGAGCAACCCCACGTCCATCACATGCTCGTATCTAGCCACAAGCCTGGCTGTTGGTGCAGCTTATAGACTTGTTAAATGATGATTGCGAAAACAGAAAAAGTCGAAAAGGGAAAATAAAGGTAGCGCCAGTTGGGGTTGAGGTGCTGCTGTGGTTTTGTAAGTTGGTTTTGGGATCTGTGGGAAGCCTGCTTAGTCTCCTCAGGCGAGTGCACAATGTTTTTGAGGATACGTGTTTACAGGAGTGGCATTTAATGATTGCCTCAATAACAAAACTGGACTTTCCAGACTTGCGTGGATGAAGGGAGAATAACGAGGGAGCCTATTTTAACAGTATATTGGCCGGCGTTGGCCAAAGGCTGGGAACGCAGGAGGATGATCAAATTGTAGAAAAAACGGTTGGCAGTGTTGGAAGGCTGAGCCTGGAAACCATGGAGGTGGCAGCAGAGCCTACACTACAAACTGATGTCTTGGAAAAACAAATGGACACCGATGACGCATACTTAAAGGCCCAAAAGCATGAAAGGGAGTTAGAAAATAACAGCTACCGACCATCTTCATTCATCGCTTCCTCCCCTAGAGCTGCTTGTTGGTTGAGGCTGGAGTCAAGCTGTACATTGTTAGTATTCAAACAGTTACGAAGGTGCAAAGACAAGAAGATTAGCCTGAATCCAAACCCACATCCCTCTTTATTTCTCCAGTAATATGACAGTTCGGTCTGATTATGCGTTATTATCAGCCCTTAACATGAAGGAAAACATTGCTCTGTGTTTTCTGGACATGTGACAGCACATATGACAGAGTTCTTGTTGCACGTAAGGATAATCTAGGGGGATATTGCGAACAGATGATAATCCATATGTGTGTTCCGCGCTGCCATTTTTCTGTACGTACTGTGTACTACCCCTCTTGGATTGATTTCCTCCATCTTGGAACAATATTTATGGCTTTGTTCCACAACACTGTATGTCTATATGCGGTATATGGCCATTAGCAGACTTGTTGATGTTAATGCAGTGCACATTTTTTTATTGAATTTGGTACTTCTGCTGTATGTGCTTCTTCAGTTACACATAAGATATCGACCTGTTGGTTATAGCTCCATAGTACAATGATGTTTTCATTAGTGTCCATTGTTGTTTGTGCAGGATTACACAAAAACTACTGAATGGGTTCTCACAAAGCTTGGATGGACCCCATTAACTTTTGGTGCAAGTAAAGGGACAGATGTATATTTTCTCAGGGAACAATGGATGGACCTTGTTTAAGCCGTATTAAGCTGATATGTTTGAGTGAGTACAAAAGGAGACTGTTGGTTCTTATTTTGTTTAGATGTTATTATATCATATTGTGGTGTAAGTGCTGTCTGTTCCTGTTTCCAAAATCCAGGTTGTAGAATTTTACTTAAGGGAAGTGAGAAATAATTACTGGATCAATTCTTTCTTCCACATCAAAAGTTAATGGGGTCTGTTCTGGGCCGAGACCCATCCTCCATCCAAGTTTCTTGGAAATCCGTTGTGAAATCATGCTGACAAACCACCCAACAAACACACGGTGATAACAGAACCTTGTTTGCGTTTACCCACCGAGTCATTACATCAACATTACTGATGATTATCAAAATTATAATTCTGTTCACATTTTGTAAAAGAACCAAAAAGTCATCCTTACAATATTGTCGCAATATGGTGAAAAATATTGTGATGTTCTGGTTTTTTGCTGAGTCCAAGGCTTTTGAGGAGATTTTAAAAAATGTCAGGATATAGCCTAAAAAAGTAGTTATTATTACTGTTTTGAGGCCATGTCGCGCTACCCCTAATCACCAACAATAATACTTCCATTAATGTAAACATTATCTCAGTACAGGAATGAAAGAAGCTTTCAGCTATAGAAGCAGCCCACTCAGGCAGCTCTCGTGGGACAGGGGGAAGGTAATGAGCAGTGGGTAAACAGTTAAAGGTCCTGGTGGCGCGTGTATTTGTTTACCCGCGGTGTGTGTTGACACATAGATATTACCAAGGGACTTCCAGGGCAAGGTGTGGCGGTAGCGGCGTGTGTATGCATCTGTGTGCGTGGTTTGGTGTCGTGTGGTGGGTTTTCCAAACTCCTTAAAGAGCACACATTGAGGTTGGCAGCTGGGTGTGACAGAGGCCCCTTTTTTAACATAATTTAAAGGATAATGGCCGTTAAGTGCTGGCAAGAACTTTTCTGATAGCTGTGTGGGTGTGATTGCATCGTATTTTTCTCTTTGCATGCTCAAAACAACATCATTTTAGCCTTTATACATCTTAAACCATTTGAGATGAGAAACAAGTTCAGCGTTGGTCGGGACGTCCATTTACGCAATCATGATAACAATGCGGTCACAAGTTTCGGGGCAGGCTTGTTCCCGGCACAGTTTGCCCCTTTCCAAAGTGATTTAGACAGGTTCGTGAGGTTACATCTCACAGCCTACGACATGGAGGGTTTACTTCCAGAATAACACTCCACAGGGCTATTCGTGTACTTTATGGGTCTGAACTTGTGACCTTGGATGCATCGTGGAATAATTTATGATTCCTTTTTTCTTCCCTCTTGTACATGATAAACATCTGCGAACCTCCCCAGGGCGGGCTACGATGACAGCTTACAGCGAAGGAGTTAAAAAATTGAAACAGCAGAAATCTCCCCCTTTCCTCTCCACCTCCCTCGCCCCTTCCCTGTCCTCTTATCCCTCTCTTCTTCTTTTTCTTCGTCTTCGGTCTAATGTGTTTCTGTAGTCTTTGGAGGTAGAGGGGGGGAGAGACAAAGAGGAGGGGACAGATCCTGCCGCACATCTGAGGTTTATTTGGCCTCCCCCTGGGGAGTGCGGTGAAGCTCTGCATCTCAAGGAAATTGCCAGCGCTTTCTGGGTCGGCTTGGCACACTCTCAAACACACTCTCACACAAACACTCACACACGTAGACGCACACACACATGCTCCTCAGCTGGCTAAAGCCCGCCCCCCTCCCTCTCCCTGTCACAGTGGCAAAGTTTGTCCGCTTTTCTAGCCCTCAGTGCCACAGTCCTTTGGTGCACGTTTCCACCCAGCTCACATTATTTTGATGTATAACCCCTTTGTCTTCACATCAACAATGACTCTGGAAATTCCCTAAATGCATTCTGGGGGCATGTTTGAATGATAATTTTGTTACAAAGCAGGCCTTAATTCATCTTCAAGGAGTCAGTGTTAAAAATGCTCTGTCAACATCTAAGTCACCAGAATGAATGTTGGCGCTGTACGTTTCTACAAACCACAGATGTTAAATTGTGTGTTCGATATGCTTACCTTTATATTTGTTTATGTTCAATTTTCAATTTATGTTGTGACGATGTTGTGCTTACAGTCTGGTTGGATATAGGGATCCTGTTTTGACTTAATAAAAATACCTGTTTTGGTCACCACAAACATGCCTGGAAACTGTCCTGTTGTTTCATCAGGGTAGAGGGATAGGGTTAGGGTTGAAGGTTAGAGTAGAGGGTTAGGGTGGAGAGTCAGAGTTTGGATTGAGGGTCAGGGTTGATGGCTGAGGACCACGTCAAGGCTTGAGGGTCAGGGTTGAGGCTTAGTGGTTGAGGGTTAGGTCAAGGTTTGAAGGTAGGGGTTCAGGGTTAAGTCAGGGGAGAGGGTTAGAGTCGAGGATTGGGCTTGAGGGTTAGGGTTGAGGTTGAGGGTTAGAGAGGAGGGTTAGGGTGGAGGGTCAGTGTTGAGGGTTAAGGTTATGGGTTAAGGGGCTTGGAGCAACCTCAAACAAATGTCTTTTGCTTGGCAGCCATCTCGTCTAGCCATCAACAGTTCATTCTGGCGACTGGACTGCTGTCAACTTTTCAAAAATCCTGTCCAACAATCCAATCGCAAATCTGAGTAAATCTTGTCAGATGGATGGGTTACATTGTCTCTTTACCTCGACTCCAAACCCATATGCTTTCTTTCAACTCAGGACTCCCAGCCTGTGAAGGAAGGGAAGACACAGAATGATGCCACCTCATCCCCTCATGCCTTGACTCCCTCCTGTTCCTGCGCCCCTCCCCCTCTCCCTGCATCTAATCCCCACCTGGCTGCCATTGAGGTCAACATCGTGGGGCTTAAAATCAGACAGGTGGCTCTTCCTGCGACCTGGATATACTTATCCCTTGATCCCTGGTGACCCTGACAGGAAGTGGATCGCTGGCCAAGTGACCCCCTCTGGTGGTCCTTCCTGTCCCCATGTTGCCTCGCAGGAAGGAAGGATGCGGTCTGTTGTCCTCAGGCACCGCTCACTTGCCCCCCCCCCCCAGCCTGACGAGAGAAACCAGATTATTGGTTCCAGGCTCGTCTCTCCCTGTGCATACTTTTTTATTCTTTTTTTGTCTCCTCTATTTCCCATCTTCTTTTCTCTGGTCTCAGCACCTACTTTAGCCCAGTTTGACATCATTTCTTCCTTCTTTCATCGTCTCCTCCGTGCCCATGTGAGATCCCAGTAAACGCTGCGGACAATGGTTAACCACAGAAGTCCCAAATCCCATTCAATTGCACTCCAGGGGCTAACAATACTTTTGATTTATAGTCCTCATTTTATGTATCTCTGACACCGACTTGTTTACTTTTGTTATTGTTGTTTTATTGGCCATTTATTAACATTAAATATGGCATTCATTTTCATGTGGCAGAGAAAATCCCAAAGTCAGGCTTCTGGGTTTAGTCTGCTCTGAAATGATGTACATGCACGTTGTGAATTACAGGACGCCATTTGGTGGTAGTTAGGAGGAGAAGGGGACTTCCAGGCACACTGAGAAAAGAGACCTCTCGAACAACATCAAACAGTGTTTTTATTGTTCTTCTGGACGTAGTTTAAGAACAGGAACTCAAAACCGAAAAGGTGAGAAGGTCACGAAGAGCCTTTGCTCACCGCTCAGCTCAGACATTGGTCGGTAATTGTGATGGTTAAGAGTGAGGACAGCATTGTGCAAGAGGGGAAAAACTTCTCATCTCCCGCGGGGGTATCGGTGCTTATCCATGTTTTCTGTCTTGGTAACATGAGCACAAGATTTCATGAGCGTGGTCACACTCTCCATTGGATGATGATGCAGGCAGAGCAGGTGGTATACATCAATGCTGCAACCACATATGATTACCGTCCACACTCTGGGCCGTCTCTCTGTATATGTAAGTGTCACTCAGCTGCAGGTGTGAGACAGCATCTTTACACAGCACATTACAGCTTCGAGCACATTTAATATAGATGCAAATGACCAGCACAGTAAAAAGTGTAAATGCATCTGTCCAGTTTGATATTCAGTTTAAAAATTAAAAAAATAATAATAATAATTGTTTTTTTTTTAAGAACTGGTCATTTTATCTATGTAATACTCCCAACCTGGAAGCCGGGGTGTCTACACCTATTTTAAGAAACATGAAAATGCAAAATCTCTCCCGTAGGTCTCTCTGTCATTTAGCAAACGTTAGAAGCAGTTACAAAGAAATGTTGCGTGTTAGGCATTAAACTTCGTCCCTTTCCTTGACAAGAGTTTGTAAGGAAAGCAAGCAATGTTTTTGGAAGTCGTATACTAAACTTATGTGTTAATTAAACACCTTTTAATTGTTGGATCAGATTTTAATATGTAATTATAATGGTGAATATGTTGGTAGTGTTTTTAAAAACTATGAATAATAAATAGATTACAATCTAGTGCCAGTTGGTCTGACTGTGTCTTTTTTGAACTTTGAATACAATTAAAGAAAGTGGACTTAAAGAGATCTGACACTGGAACAGCCCCGCGAGCGAAACACAGCCCACAGACGTCATTTCGGTGTCTTTTTCAAAAGTTCAGAGGACATCTATGTCCTTCGCTCGTTGATAATTGAAGCTGAAAAGACGTCTAAAATGACTTCACTTTGAACCCTGCAAAGATTTCACTTGGACGTCGACAGCGAATGTTTTAAAAGACGTCACAAAAGCTTTCATTCTGGCTACTCAAAAGACGCTGAATTGATGTCTTTTGGATATGATTTAGCCTGGTGAGAGAACTCTCCATGATCCACATTTGCATCCATCAACTTTCAACTTCAGCTTTAACCTCACAGCTTTCATAAAATATCTTTTATATGACAATTTGTTATTTGTGTAACATTGAAATGTGTTGTAAATTGCCTTAATCTGGGCTTCGATGCAGCAGGTCTGTGGGAGCTATTTGGAATATTATAAAATCTACCGTCATTTTAACATACTGACAAAAGGTTTTGAGATCCCTTAAACAGCAGAATATGCAGTTACAGTTGCATTCAGTGAAATCAGACTTCGGGGAGCTCCTCCTTTTCATTATCCTTTTATCTTTAACACAAATCAAATTGTTTCCTGATAAAAAGTGAATCCTGTTCTTTGTCTTCGAAATGGCAATATAACACATTCTAAAAGACTTGGGACACATTAGAGGACAGCAGGGAGAGAGCGGGAAGTGAGATGTTGTGATCCCACAGGTGTTTGTCTCCCTTCTATCATGTCAGTCTGCAACTGCATTGCCACCTAGTGGGAGATAAGGTTTACTGTCTTCAGACTGCTGTGGTTTAATCTCACATAGATTCAGTAAAATTAGGTAGGTTGTATTGTGGGGGGCGGGGACTGATTTAAAACGGTGTCAAATGCAAAACTGAAGGGCGTCGCCCACCATCTTCTCTTTTATTCGTTGGATATTTCAGGTCAGCGGCTACAAAAAAGTTTTTCCAGCTGAGCTCTTCCAACCAAACATCAAGCCAGTGAGTTCACATCTGGAGCTTATGTGGGAGATAGACATCAACATGTCAGGCCTCCGGGCCGTAAGGGAACATCCCTACAGTTGCAAAGCATCAGAAATGCTTATGATGAATAAATCACTTATCAGGAGCTCGGAAGAGGCCAAAGACACTTAAATAACTGTCTCAGTCCGTCACAAAGGAGGGAGAGGGAGAGAGAGAAAGGCTGTAAGAAGGGAGGGTAGAATGAGAGAACATGTTGTAAAAGGCGAGGGAAGGTTTGTTTGGCCACGCTTTGGCTAATTGGTCTCAGTGGTGCAGCTAATGGTTTTAGGTTTACGTCCAAGCGCCGCTGAAAAATAAGTGGGAACCAATGAAGGGTGAGCGGCTGTGTTTTTATGCATTTTCATCATCTCGCAGGAGAAGGTGGAGAATTTAAAGTGCATAAAAAAAGAAAAAACGAAAATGGAGACTGGAATCACCTAATTTAAAGCCACACGTTGCACATCCTGTTACTCCTTCATCTATTAAGCAGATGTTAGGTGAAGTGAATTTTTTTAGGGGGAGCTGGTTTATCCATTACAAGCTACTTTTAGCTTTTTCGCACCCAGAATGTCGAGCGCACATTTGAAGGCCGGCGACGTGCTTTCATGTGATACCTCCCACGCCTGCGCCTGTCTTTCAACCCTTTCAGGTTATAAGTGGCCCTTCTCCTGAACCCTCACCAGTCCCATTTTGTCCGTCTTTCATCGGCCGTAGCCGAGGCATGTGGCAACAAAGCTCCGCTGTGGTCAGATGGCATCTGTCCCTTCAATAATCCTGGAGTTATCGCTACACATCAAAGCGTTAAGGGCTTGCATAATTGAGTTAACGAGTGTGTTGGTACGTAACCTGATCCTTTATTCCCCGTGAGGATGGCGGTCACAGTTTGTGACCACAGACAGAGACGAAGAGAGAGAGAGAGAGAGAGAGAGGGGGAGATGCAGTAAGACGGCCTCTAAAGCCCCGCAACAACTGTGGGTTCACGCTGTGGGCCTGGCGAGCTGCAAAGTGGCCCGGGCCAGCACCAAGCTAATGAAAAAACAACAGTGGGGTAATGCTGGTGTGGAGCCGGGGCCCGCAGCACCGTGCCCACTGCACAACTGCCCCGGTCAGCACTGGCACTGGTCGCAGCGCCAGTTGTCACGGCCTTAATCCTGCCTGCTGAATGACCTCATCATTGCCTGCCTGCCTCCCCTGCAGCTGCTGCCGTGGCTCGGTGGAGTGACCTCACCTACGCGACACACACACACACGCGCACACAGACACAATCACATGCAAAGTAAGCAGATAGCGCCGGTGCAAAAACATGCAAAACCTCAAATGACATGCTCACCAATATTACAAGAAAATTCTCACCGTGCACATGGTTTAGGTTTAATCTGCTAAGATTTCTGCATGCATCCTACTCCTACTACTAAGTACTGAAATTTTTTTCAGCCATGCAGTTGGTTTAATGTTAAGCTCGAAAGCTCTTTCAGTGAAAGAAACCGTCCAGGTGAAAACTGCCCACGGGGGAAGTCTGGACTGTCCGCATTAACCAGAGCATCGTTTCAACGGAGACGCAATTTTTTTCATGACTGCTGTCCTTAATACAGGATTTTGCACATCATGATTTACATTCAAAGCCAATTTTCTGTGCTGAGTCTGGAAGCAGTGTGCCCCATGTGGAAGCTGCACGGTCGGGGTGGTGGATGGAGCATGTCACAGACCTGCAATTAGTTAGTTAGTAATTAAATAGTCCAGCGTGTAGGATCTAAGTGGAACTATTAGCAGAAATGTTCATAATTATGTTTTCATAAGTGTATTATCAACACAAACTTACTGTGCTTTAGTCCGCTTAATATGAGCTTTTCATATCGAGAGAGGGGGCAGGTCTGTCGCTACCTGATGTCAGTAGCCGTCTCTAGGTATGGCAACACCATCTGGACAAACCACATGCAGAAGTGCATTAACACTGTCAATTTGTCTCGTCAGTTTATTATGTTTGCGTTCATTGTATCATAGCATATTCTCCATGTTCATGTTACTGTGGGCGTGTGCTGTCCTGGTATTTGGACAGATTGTGCTGTTATGCTTTGTCAGTTTTGTTCTTGTATCCATGTCAGTGAAGCCTTGGATTAGGTTCTTTCATCGCCCGGCCTCACCCTAACCATGCCTCAATCAGCATTTATGTAACCATATTCTTTCCCTATAACCTACAGCCATACTGCAACTGTATTGCATGTTGTAGAAAGTTAGATAGAATCTGTGCTTTTGCAGAATTGCACTGTTAGCTTTGCACAAAACTTTTGCAAGTGACACCAAAAGCAGAATGCATAGATAAAAACTAACAGCGAGTGAGAACTTTTTGTTTTTTTCTTCGCGATTTGGGCGTATTGACCTTTTCGCCGTGTAAACAACGCCCGAAAAGAAACAACACAACACGGATGCATCATGTAAACACGAGGCTCATTTACATCTCTGTCTGCGTCGCTTGACGGCTCCATATTGCGACCGTCAAACAGATCAGATCTGTTCTGTGCATACGGACTAAACGACCACGGGGATCGATATTAACAGACACAAACACAGATGTACATAGTGTTCGTGAACATATATCCACACACACACACACACACACACGCACAGACACACTTGTGTGCGATGAAAATAAAGAGACACTTGCTCCGTTGGCACCTCCTCCAATCACACACGCCGCCTCCACTCCTTCATCCCAGCTGTCACAACTGCAAAAACTCTACAAATACACACGCACACTCTCGCATATTCACACTCACCCACACACACCACTTTTCCTGCTCACACCTTTTCCCGCTCACCATGGCTCTCTCCAGTTGGTGCCCGTGTGCCCACTCTCTGCCGCAGCTTGCGTGTAATGTGTTGTGAGTGCGTGTTTATGTGCGTATATGATGTGTGTAATCGTCCCTCTTTTTTTTTATTTTATTGCCGTCGGTTCCAGCTGAGCTCAGACCTGTAAGTGCACCACCTCTGGTCCCTCAAAGCACAGGAGAGAGGAAAGTGGACAGTGAGTCATGCTTTACGCTGGCCTCCTCTAAGCTGTGAAAAAGAAAAAGGAAAAGGAAAAAGAAAAAAAAAAAGACGGCCGCCTAAAAAACTCAATCTGTTCTGCGTCTGAGAGCAAGAGAGTGGACCGAAGTGGCAGCGGGTAATTTAGGCAACGCCTCGCAGCGATTCTCTGCTTTTCGTCTGCTTTACACTCTTTGCTCCGCACCGTCCACCAACTGGATCCGACTTGATGAGCCTCGGTGTGTGTGTGTGTGTGTGTGTGTGTGTGTGTGTGTGTGTGTGTGTGTGTGTGTGTGTGTGTGTGTGTGTGTCTGTGAGAATTCAAGCCCCGTGCTTACGCTGCGTGTTTTGGGGCGTCTGCGAGCGGGTCCGACGCCAAACGCTTCCTCTTTGACACCATGTGCGAGGTCATAAATCTGATCACCACAGCAACAGAGTACAGTGACACTGACGCTCGCAGGAAGCTCCCCGGCTTAGCGGGGATTTATGGCTGGGCCCTCGGATAGCGCGCCCGCCGCTTGTGAATGCAGCCCCTCTTTTCGTGAGATGACAGGAATCTTTTTTTTTTTTTTTTTTTTTGCAAGTGGAAACAAAAGTGTCCTGCGCCCTGTAACTCAATCCATAGAAAATGCAGAGCAGATTCAAATTAAATTCAACTTAAAGGGCCTATATCCAAATAAATAAGGGGGGCTGAAATAAGGAGCAGATATTGGGGAAAATTGGGCCCCTGGTAGTGATTATTACCCTCGTAGAGTTTTTCCATCCTGGTACCCTGGCTCAGACTCTCATGTCTGGATCTTTTAAAGGGTCCGGGGAGGGTTGGGCATGTATTATTTTCAACACTTCAGATTAAACCCTGTAACAGCTCTCCGAGGCCTTACTAATACAGACCCCCTGCTGGGTTACAGCAAAATTAAAAAAGAGAAAAATAAAGGCTGCGACTGTGAAAACAGCGTCAAAGCATAGGTGGAAATTGCAAGTGTGACACTGAGATGCTGTGATGACGTCTTTGGAAAGGTAATAATTAACGGTGTCACCTTTTTTTTTTTACGGCGCAGAGGAAAGAGAATTAAAAAATCGTGCACGCTGACAGATTTGAAGTCAGGGCTTGGCTTCATTGGTTTAGCACATTAAAATATGGCAAGATTGAGCGAAATCGATCGTGCCAAGGCAATTTCAAGCCACCAGGACACATTGTGTTTGCAAAGGCTCATTTCTCTGCCTTTTTCTCCTGCACTTGTGTGCGCCGCAGTTTACGGAGGCATCGAGCTCTTGCCAGAGAGGACATTAGTGCGACATCTTTTGTCTGTCAGGATGAAAGCAGAGAAAAGTAAAAAAAAAAAAAGAAGAAGAAGAAAAGAAAAAGAAAAACTACATCAAATTAAAACCAAACTCTTCCAGTTGCAGCAATGATGCTGCATTTACACGTTCCATTTTTGATCTTTTGCTGCAGTGGTTCCTCTCCTGATAAATCTAAGGGGTCCTGAGTTGTTTAAAAGACGTGGATTAAAGAAAACATGTAGTTCTGCTATGCAAATATTGATCGTCTCATTCATATAATTTATGACAAGTGTATAGTGGGGTATGTGTTGATCCATATTATTTCCTGGCAGGTTATTTTATGATACTTTTATGATGATCGCAGTGTGCTGCATCCCTGATAATTATGTTATTTCACTATCTGTGTCATATACACATATGTATATGAATATGTTCGTAATAACATTTTCTCTTGCTTTTGATTCACATAATTCAATCTTTTTGTTTGTTTGTTTGTTTGTTTTGTTTTTCCCCTTTGGACCGCGGGAAGTTTAGCTGTTGTGCCAAATAAATAAATGGCACGGTGGTTGCAATATAGTTGCAATATGTAAGAACTGGCCACCTGTCAACAAAACAAATAAGGGGCAGCATTTCACCACAGTAAGTGTTGCTAACTGTAGCTGTTAGCTCAGTTAGCTGTGCAGCTAGGTAGTTTGGTCTGGGAGCTCAGGGACCAGAGGAGTGTTTGTGTTTTCACTGTAAGCAGAGATGTTTGCCCATGCAGGGACTAGCTGGTTAAATTTGATAATTTCAAGAGATATCGCTGTCACGCAACACAAACACATCATACCAACAAAACTGGTACTTTTTCACATTCTGTTGATCATTTTTGAACGTTTCAACTACAATTCTTGCACATTGCCCTTTCAAAAGCACATTGCTTTTGAAGGCTAACATCAGTCATTTTTTGGGCCAACAACACCGACAAAGCATCGCATTTTAAGTTAGGTTTTTTTGTAATCTGTGGTTTATGCACATTTCGCATTCATGGAGCTAAATTATAATTCAGCAGTTAATTCTAGCCACCTGATGAATTCCACGAAGTCCTTCTTTAATCTCCTTTGCTGGTCTCCAACACAAAAGCGGAGGTATATCTGTCTCTTTGGCTGTTAAAGGCTTGATTATGTCCACCAGCTCGCCGCTAACTGTGTCTGCCTGCTGTTTGGTTCTGAGCAGGTAGCTGAGAGTGGGATTTTAAAGCTCATTTGCCAAAAACAGCTGCCTGCTGAAGTTGCATTGATGCTGAGAGTGGTGAGAGTGAACCAACCAACCAGCTGCAGCCAGCTCACGAAACAATGAGCTGGAACTGACTGAAAGCCCTTAAAAGCTGTTGAGTTGCATATTCAGCTCGTAACCCTCCACAGATTTATTACTTACAGCCGACCCCCGTTCATTTGTCACAGTGTTTTCACTGTTATCTGATAGAAAATTATTGTTTAAATCTGCTTGAAGGTGTCATAAGAAAAATGTGGGACCACCGTATTGCAATAAACATCATTCAATGATTAAAGTAATAAATGGACCAACTTTTCAAAGGCTATAAACAAGCAGCACCAATGTCACTCATTTTTTTCTCTCTCTCTCTCTCTCTTTCTCTCTCACACACACACACACAATGTTTTTCTCATTTAAGAAGCCTCGGGGAGCGAATAAGTGCCAGGCAGTACCAGTCCACTGATGGCTGCTCTCGCCAAGGCCTGAAAAACAGAGATGGCGACTGGCAAGATGCCCCCCACCCCCCCACCCCACCCCGCTCTCCGCCCCTCCTCACAGCACTCGGGCCGCGGGGGCAGCTGAGAGAAAGAGCATCCAAGAGATCAACAGTTGCTGTGACGCTGGTTGAGCGACTGGCCAGGCTGCTGCACGCCACCCAGCCCACGTTCGGGGCACCTGACCCTGGGTAAACTGACAAATGCCTGGCCTTTGGGTGTGCCTGCAGAGTGATGTGACCCTGAGGCCGCTATGACCTTACCAGACTGGGCACACACTTCTGTCTGCCTTATGTTCCCAATCACAATGTTTTTTCGAGCTCCTGACCAAGTGAATTGCACTTGGAGTCCCCCTGCACTTTCCAGGCTGTTTGACTTATTGTCATGGAAATTGCACAGCTCTCAGGATGCCTTCACCCAGGAAAAGGCAGCTGTAATTTGCCCCTAATTAACATGTTGAAATAATGTGATTCATCGCATTCTTGACAGCTGAGTCACGCATTTACTTTACAGTGCGCCACACTAGAAAAACAGCACCAAAAAAAAAAAAGTACATTTGCTTGATAGGATTTCGCTCAACTGCCTCCACAGTTTTGTATTTATAGACTCTGTTTTGTGCCTGTGCTGCCACATGTATGTTGGCACGCACGCAAGCATAAAGCGCACGTTATTGCCGGGAAATGTACAGTACCGTCTTTTGGCATATTTAACTCATCACGACAAGGCTGTTAATTTATCTGAAACCAGGGACAGATTCCAGCGACCCTCTCGATCCAGGTCCCCTCTTCCCTCCAAAATGCCCAGCTGTTGCGGCAGTAGACAGCTGCTTTAAGGGTAGAACGAATCTCAGCTGTTGGGGGCGTGGAGTTGTGCAAGGGGGGGCTCGCTGGATTTGGGGGTCTGTATTCCCTCAGACCAATGACACTCCACTCCTTACGCCACACTGAGATGTGTGGTGTGTGGAAAAATGCTGACAGGCTGCAGATTTGGGGAAAGAAAGCAGAGGCTTCAGCTGTCTGTGGGTTTGCAACCAAATTGCTCAGTATCCCTGAACTGTGGCGCTCTGGGGTCAAATAGGTGACCCCGAAAGGTCAATGCACAGTCATTTCAAAACCAATATGTTGAAATTATACATTTATTATTTTGACACTTCACTCCTCTTCATGTTGCATCTTCGAATGGCTCAATTTTAGAATGTTAATGTTTGGTTAGTTTGGTTATGTCTGGTTGGTTTGGACCACTTGGTTAGGGTTCGGAAATCATCACTGCTTGGCTTAAAATACCTGTTTTGGTGCAGTCTGGAGAAGCTTTCACTTCATGGGGGGAAAAAAAAGGAGTGTTTTGTCGCCACAAAATTAGCTGACGATCAACTTCCCGTGCAAAACACCCAATTTTGCTCGCTACAGAAAGATGGCTGGAGATGGTCCAACTTCCCATCAAAAAAATAAATAAATAAATAAATTTGATCACCACAAAAACGGCTAAAAATACCCCTACAGACTCATACAGTAGTCACCGCTTGGAAACCTTGTGACTAATCATGCAACCACCTTCCCACCGACCTCAGATGTGCAAGTCTACTAATAACCATCTAATATGACCATATATATATATATATATATATATATATATATATATATATATATATCTATATATATATATATATATATATATTTGTGGTTTGCAGAAAGTACTAACATTATATCCTCGTGACTGGGCTGTAGCGTAAAGGGTTAAGAGAAGATTATGTTTTGGCTTTCCTGGTTCTGTCACCACAAACAGGGCTGGAAAGTGTCCTGACATCTCATTAAAATCATCCAACGTTTTGGGGCTTACAGCTGTTGAATCAGCTTATTGAACAGTGGTCTCTTGCTTGGCAGCTGCTACGAGAGGTGTAATACCAAATGTAATGCATGTGTGGTTTTGATGATAGTACGATGTCAACATTTAATTATGGCGAGTGGGCTGTAATTTCCTCTTGCACTTTAATATTTGGCAACATAAAAGTAGAATAGCTCGGTACTTTGATGTTACATTAAGCTCAAATCTTATTTTCATGTCAAATGTAAACCACACGGACCCTTGGACGTGTCTCACAACCTGTTTATTGCCCCGCTGTTTATTCCTGGGTTGGATCTGTTTCTGTTTCATGTGAATATTAAATGGTGCTGCCTCTTTAAGAGTTTAGCCTGGTATTATTCATGCTACACATCGTAAAAGGTCAGAGGTAACACAAGCTCACTTCAGACGCCTGTTGTGGGGAGCAAACAAGGTCCCTGGGCTGTGATCTGTGAGCATATTCTAATGAGCCTGGACAGCCTGGCACTGGATCAGAGGGGCAGTCAGTATCATACACAAATTTCATATTGCATAACAAACTAGATTACAGAGCTGGGAAACAACAGCATCTCATTACTGGCCGCAGAGGATCAGGGTCTAATTACAATATGCTGCTGTTCTTTGTTGCAAATGTAAACAATATGTGGACATTGCCACAGAGTGACTTCCTCCATGTTACAGAGAGACCTTTGAGTTATGTTATGAATTATAACGGGTGTGTGTTAGAATCACAGAGAGGCCAGGGACAATGTTTATTTATTTATCTGTTTTTTTTACTGTTGTGCTCTGATCACAACCAGCTTGTTGATGGAGGCTGCAGGAAGCTGGAAAACAACAGCAGCCTATGAAGAGGCCGACCACTGACGACAAAGACCCACCGTGGACGCAAATCAAATCTGTGATACGCACTTCATATTGTTTCATACTACTCCAGAACTAGAGTGAGCCTCCCCCTGACAGTTCTTATTGATTTCAGGGATAGCTGAACTTTACTCTTCCTGTTTTATCTGTGACTTTCCATCTCATATTCTTATGTCGCCCTCTTGTGGTGCAGTACCAAAATCACATCTCCAGCTCATTCTACAGGTGGCTGCTGGTTGTTTTTCTCCACATGACATCAACAGTCCTCATGCAAAAGGAATCATTACTTTGATCACATACATTAACCAGCTGCGTGTATTCGGCACATCACGTCTTGGCCTCCAGCTGCTCAGATATAAATAACTGACTGAATTAATTAATTTGTTCTGCTCCTAATTTTTAACATATCACACATCAAATCATGTGATTTGTTTAATAATTCTCTATACCATTGAGCTGTAAACATCACAACAAACTGTGGTGTTATATGTATTGATAACAGCTGCATTGCATTCATAAACTGTAAGTCACACTGAAGATGTTTTGATGGCGACTGATGACATGTAATTAAGTCAAGTTGGCATGAGGTTAATTAATGAAGATATTCTTGAGCCACACATGAATAAGTCACAATTAAATCAAGTAATTCATCTTCATTATAATACATAAAAACATTCACATAGGACTCTTATTTTGACAGAATACTAAACAACAAAAATGATGTTGTACTGAAGTAGGAGTTGGTCTGCAGTATATGAATATCTCACTTTAAAGGTTTAAAACACACTCGTTTGATTCCATAAACCAGATTTGTTTGCCAGGAAATAGAGAAAATACAACAATATAATAGTATAATAACAGAACCACAGAAAAAGAAGATGTATGGAAGCCCACTGTCGCCAGTTAGAGTAAAACAATACAATGAAAACTGGGTTTGATGAAAAAATTAATATTCTCATGGTGAATTACAGTTATAAAATACACTAATCTAAGTCTTGAATATGAAATACAAAAGTCCAAATTATTCAATTAAAAGTCATATTAATTAGATTAAAAAGACATGATTAGGACGAGTTGAGTTGTCGTAAAGTCGGAATGACATAAACATGAGATTAAAAAGTAATGATTATGAGACCTCACAATCATGACTTTTTATCTTATGTTTATGTCATCATTTACAACAAAAATCAGAGATTTTAAAAAAAATGAAATGGGGTAAAAAATGATATGAGAAAAAGTCATGATGCATCTATTTTCATTTCTTTTTAATCTCATTGGTTACCATGGGAATATTTGTGTCTAATCAAGGCAAAGTGCCCATCTTATTTCATTCTTATTATTTTTCTTGCACTACTGGAAATGGCCTTCCATCAAATTTCATCAAATGCCAAACTTAATTAGGGGGGATAATTTGCTCATGATCCAGTGTTTGCGCAGCTGTTTTTGTTTTCAGCACCACGGACAGCGTGCTGCGCCCTCAGTCAACCCCATGATGACCAGACAGTCCTTCTGCACAGGTCATACAGTTACCTTGTCGGCAGATGAGTCACTCAAGTTACCACAATAAATCCATAACGTTATGGAAGATGAAGGTCTGAGGCGTTCCCTCCGACTGTCCTCCTGCCTGTTGTTTGCTCAAGGTGGAGTTTTGTGCCACATCACATGTAAGTGGTGCGGCCACAGCGCGCAGTGCTGAGGCTGCTGTCCTGCACGGAGAGCTGTCAGGAGCAGGAAGCGGCTCAACGATCACGGAAGCGGGAGCGCTCTTTGCATTTCGAGGACAATCGCAGCCTTACTTTGAGAGTGGAGAGGCGCCGAGGAACATGCGTGCAGCCCGCAGGTGAAAACAATCCGCTCATTTAACTTCTCAGCCGCTGCAACTTTTTCGGCTTCTGTGCGGAATCGACATCCGAGATTGTGTCGGTGTTGTTCTGCTTCAGCTCGAATCCCCGAAGGTACTTTTCTTTTTTTTTCTTTTTCTTTTTTTTGGGGGGGGAGAAATGTCTCGCAAGAAGGCTGCCAAAGGCAAAGCAGCGACCAGCAGCCCGTCTGCGGGCAGCCCGACCGGGAAAGGTATCGGGAAAGCTGCGCGGAGCAGCCCGGGCATCGTTCAGATGAACGGTGTGGTCCATCCCAGCAGACCGTCCGTCAGCAACAGCAGCGAGTTTTACGACATCGCCTTCAAGGTAAGATCCGTGCATGTGCAAACTGCAACTCGTGTAAAAAAGTGGTCTTGGTTTGATCATGTTACACCAACAAATACTAAAGGAGAGGGTTCCTGTTGATGAACAGCAACCACAAAGGTCAGTGAACTATACACGGTGTAAAAGATCCCACACACTGGGTCCTATTTGTGTTTTTTGTTTCCCCTTCAGAAGAAAATTCACAACAACCCTGTGTGTGTTCTTATTTATTCTCGTCACTGCCAACCGTTTTACTACCACCTTCATCCATTAAACATGAGCGAGCTCCTGACAACAGCTGTGTCAATACACCGATCGATAACCTGTAAAGGCGCGCGCGCACACACACACACACACACACAGACACACACAGACACGTAAATACTGCTAACAGGGGACTATGACGCTGACTAAGAGAAGACCCCTGTTTCTGGCCATTAAAAAAAAGAAAGAAAGAAAGAACAGAAAATATTCTTTTGAGGTCTTTTACAAACAAATCACATGCGCCACCGGTTCGTCTCGGCAGCAGCGAGGTTCGCGTTAAAACAACAGCGAGCAGTTGGCTGGCGCGCTCCACCTCCCCATAATGTGAGGCACTTGTGTGAGTGGAGAGCTGTCACTTCACTGCAACACAAACACAGACTCACACCCACAGACGCTCTCAGTGCGTACTCCCAGCATCGCTTCAAGGGACTTGTGCCACCTACTCCCTGTTTTTTTGAAGCAGCTGTTTGATGTGAGTGGAGCACGGTGGCTTGTTTTTGCAGAACAATTGGTTTGATTGTTCCATCCAAACCCATCCATTAAGAACTGTATATTCCTGTTTCATTAACAGTTTTAGTTTGTTTAGTGCCATTTTTTTATGCATGGATCTAGTTGTGATGTTTAGTTTTGCAAGATTGGATCAAAAGATCCCACCTGCATCCCTCTTTCTGATTTCTAAGGCACTGTGCTGTGTTTCAACCCAACTCACTGCTTGCCCTGATCGTTACTCTGCATTGAATCAGCAAGGAAATTGATTGCATTTTATTTATATCAACCTAAGGCCAGGGAGAGGCCAGGGGCCTCCTCCTGCACACTCTGTAAATATTTAGCTCGTGCTGAGCTGCATGAAAGAAGAGATGAGATACTGAGGTAAAAAAAATAAAAATAAAAAAAAGACAAATTGAAGGTGGAAATAAAAAACTTTTGGGCTTAAGCTTACCATTATGAGGTAAATATTGATTGCACAGTTTAATGACGACAGAAAAACGGCTTATTCCTGATCTATATTGGTTCCCTACAAGCCTCGCTTTCAAAATGCTCTCCCGTTTGCCACTGGGTAGGAACTTACTGAGAAAATTAAGGAAGAAATTGGAAATGGGCAACTATTTTTGCCATAACTTATAACTGTGAGGTAAATATTGATTCCAAAGTTCATCAACTATAGAAAAAAGTTATTGTCCAAATTTTTATTGGTTCGCCCTCGCTCTCACTATGCTGTTCATTCTGCCACTGGGTTGGATTTGTCCTGGTGGATGAAGGGGTTCACGTGGAAATAGACTTTTTGGCTTAAACTTATAATTATGAGGTAAATATTGGTTTTGCAACTAAAAATCATGACATCGTCCACATTTGTATTGACGCCCCAGAACCTTCACTTTCACCAGGCTGATTTGTGATTATTTGTTACTGTTTCTTGCTTTGAACAACAGCCAGACTGCTAGCATTAGCCATGCTTGTAACACTAACACTAGCTAATACTAGCAGCCAAAAAACACAAGGAGCCACAAGGAAGCCAGGAACAAAACAAAAATCTATCTTTTTTTTTCTGGCTGCTATCATTAGCGATCTGGTTGACTTTGCAATGACAGCAAATATTACCTGTTGCCACGTCATATATCCGTAACATGACCTTGTTACATCCCTTCATTCTTCTTCCTCTGTCTTTCATCTCCTCTCTGCTGCTTCCTCTCTGCACCCAAGAGGCACCTTTTGATTTCCATGGTCTTGGGCTCAGAGTCTCTCAGCTAACCTGATAAGAGTAATCACATCAAACTATTAATTTCATCACGGCTCTGAATAAAAAGAGAAACGCACGATCTGTGTGTGTTTAGCAGGAACAAAGCCAGTGTGTGTCTCTTTTTGCATCTGTTTTTAAGATGCTTTCGTACATTTGCACACCTACAGACAAGGTTCACCCGCTGATGAGCAGTCGCACACTCATTCACGTACACCATCTTTACTGGCCGAACACCAAAATGCCAGGACTAATTTAGCTGATTGATTCAAATGTGCTGTCTGACATTTACCTTCTGCGATCAGTCAGATAGTCTGAAGTTTTACCCCTCACACCTCTGGTTGTACTCTCTGTTCTTAGTTTTAGCCTGGCTGAGTTTTCTCTCTTGGTTTCCCTGTGCAGGTGATGCTGGTTGGGGACTCTGGTGTGGGGAAAACATGCCTCCTGGTCCGCTTCAAAGATGGAGCCTTCTTGGCAGGCAGCTTCATCTCCACTGTGGGCATCGACTTCAGGGTGAGTTTAAATCAATGGACGCATCAAACATTAATACACATACACGCAATCACTAACACAAAAACACCTTTCGTAAAACGGGGCCATATGCACTAATGGGAGCTATTCAGTGTCTTTATGTGCCCCAGAGCTATGAATATTTCTTGTCTTAGAAGTCTCACAAGATAGGATATTGATTTCTTAAATTAGTTTGACATGCTTTAGTTTTTTTGTCTCTCTGGGTGATAATCTCTCTTGCGCCAGTTTTATGGTCCCACATGGGTAGCCGGGAAAGAATTTGTCCATCTTTCTTAACGATCACACTCAGGTATGTCTGTCTGTCTCAGACACGGGGACAGGAAATCATTCAGAGTGACACTAAGCCCCAGGGAGACAAATAGAGACAGTTACGTCCCTCTGGCTCTACAGTGACCTTGTGCACAGGATAAATCAGATACAATAACGACCTTGGGTGTCAGCTGAACTTTTAGATTTCACCCTAACATTGT
The DNA here is from genome assembly GCF_904848185.1 of Acanthopagrus latus. Classification (NCBI taxonomy): domain Eukaryota; kingdom Metazoa; phylum Chordata; class Actinopteri; order Spariformes; family Sparidae; genus Acanthopagrus; species Acanthopagrus latus. The sequence continues at coordinate 14,853,595 of NC_051061.1, forward strand.
TTTTTCTGACAGGTTAGTAAATTGCCCTAAAACTGACACATGTCCAGGCACATAGTTGATAATATCTTTATCACTGTTCTTGTCAGATATTTTGTACGACATAAATTGGTTTAATACTAGAACATTGCAGCAAACCCTACTTTTATCACATGTACTGTAATCAGTTTTTGTTGGCACTTTCCGAGTAGTGTTAAGTATACTGACGGTTTGGTATTTCGCTGCTCTAACACTGACACGCTCACTAAAGACAGTTTTTGAAGTCAAAGAAATCAAAATCAATTACATTATTTATTCAATATATTATTTTTCCTGGCCAAAACCTGGCACCACTATTACCCACAATCCAGTCTGACTATCCACAGTTTGGTTGGCAATTTGGAGAATGGGTGATGCTCTTAACAGCTAATTTAACCTTGAGCCACTAGACTCAAGCAGAAATGAACAGTCTGATAAGCACATCTCTTTCTAACTTCACACTTCCATCTGACAGAGTTGAAGAGAGTAGTACCCAACATGATCTTGATGTGTGTTATGCCTGTTTACCCTGATTACAGACATGTACAATGTAGAAAATAGAAAATAACCTTGGTTTCGTTTTGGGAGTATATAGCCCCAACACAGTCATTTTCAATCATTCGTTCAACCTTTTATTTCAATCTCGAAAAATCATTGAGGCCAAGCCCTCATTGTCAGTGATGTCGAGCGCACACAAAAAAAAACAGTAGGTACAGAAATTTGATAACAAACAGAAACAACAAACATAATCTGAGAGAGAGTAAACGGAAGTGATACATAAAAATGATAATGAATAAGAAGCAATATGATAGAATACAAATAAAACGGAAAGAAGTGCTTGAAGATGATAAGAAACTGCACGCAAACAAATATGACAAAGCCCAGATAAAACAAAGGTGCAGAAAAGATAAATGGAAGACAACCATACAGGACAGCACATAGTTAAAACAGTTACATTCCAATGCTTGAAATAAAAACCTTAAACTGACCTTCAGGTCTAACTGTATCAACTTTAACTGTTCCAAGTGTATGCAGCACTGGTCCCAACAGATTCAGACGGGGTATCCATGCTCTACTCCACAAGACCTGTAGATACACTTTGATGTGTAAAATCAGTGCAGCTGTCCTAACTAACCATTTTATGTGGTTGGTTTGTTTGTTTTCACCTTTTTGAGATTTCAGTGTTCGATGCTGACCAGAGTGGTCAACACGTTAGCAGTTTTAAATGTGATTAGCTTCCCATTGATCCAGTCACCCATAGACCCACCCGTTGTCACATGGTGGCCATTTTCCTCTTACATAATACTCAGGGTGGGAAGCTCAAGTGTTGTTCTGCTGTGTTCCAGGTCTTCCGTTAGACATCAGCTAATGTTAGCATTTAGCCACTTCCCAGCCACACTACTGCTTGATAGTGTTTGCTACACAATATGATAAGGCGTACATTAGGGTTTAAAATATCAATTTGAATACATTTATTTAACACTGGAAGTGAAATGTACCGAATGTAATCCAATGGTACTAACTACAAAGTGGTTGAATGCTAACGTTAGCTATCGGGTTATCAACTATGCAGTTTTGCCTGGAAATATTGCCTGATGTCTCAACACAACAGCATAACATCATTACAGCATTACAGCTTCCCACCCTGAGCATGAAGTCAGAGGAAAATGTCAGCCATGTGGTCCATGAAAACTGTTAATTTCACTGCTTCCCCTCCCTCATCACGTACAGTTAGTGCCTGTCAGTTACTGACTCACCAATGTGTCTGAGCTCAGTTGACACTCTTTGTATAAGTTTATCTTGACTTATTCCTCCACCCATGCCCACCCCCTCCAGCTACCGAGGTAAATTAACATATCAAAAAAAAACAAAAAACTGTTAAAAGTTCCAAAGTTAACACTGTTACATGAAGGGCAACATTAGATCATTTATACTCTTGGGAGGCATACTCACATGGGCTGCCTGTGTGTGTGTGCGTGTGTGTGTGTGTGTTGAGCTCAAGTATCTAGCCATTGTATAGTCCTGTGAGTAGGTTGGATGAGTTTGTGGGTGGATGAGCAGTTGATTTATTTACTTATGTAATGTCTCTTATAACACCGTGTCTGCAGGCCTGATGTACATTTAGGCCTAGTGAAGCAAAGCAGAGACCTTCATCAGCTATCTTCGCCCCCTTCATTTACCTCTAAATGGATGAAAAAGTACAAAACTCATAAAGTTCAGTGCTAAGTCTGCTCTTTTGTCATATTGACTTATTATTTAATTACGGTGCTGTACGTAGCTGCGTGACATGAATGATTATGTTGTTATACTCAAGGCTTCTACTCTCTTCTGCGTGGTTTCATGTTAAATGGTTCTGGTACAAGTGAAGTCGACCTCAACTCACGAGGATTCTTTCCTAAGAAATAATGCATTGTAGGTCAGTATTAGTGTGGCATTTTTCGAGGGATGTTATTAAGACTGCAGAGTTTTTACTTAACATAAATTCACAAGTACAGAGCGAACCAAACTGTTGTGAGCAAACAGATGTGACACCCAGTTTCTGTAAACATACACGTCAAGTTTCACGTCAACAGTGTGTTTGAGAAATTGCGAGACAGGGAGTTTGTTGAGTAGGAAAACATGATGATCCCTGGTGTTTGTCTTCCCATGGAAGATAAACAGAGACACAGGGAGTCAGCGAGTTGTTATTTTTAGGAGTTTTGATCCCTTTTAGTTGGTGGGAAAGAAAGGCAATTTGCTTCGTATGGGGATTTGATCCGGTTTCCCACTTCAAAGCAGCAGTGAGATCCTGTGTTTTCTACCCCCTCTTGTTTATTGTAGCCTCATCTTGTTTAAGCCTCGGCATGTTCTCAGGATTACAGAGCTGCAGCGATGCCTTGCTCGGCTTTAGATGCAGAGTCAGAATTGGAAATATAACCCCACTGCAAATTGCATTTGATTATAAAATCTACCTATAAATGGGATCAAAAGGAGGGAGAAATTCATTCAAAAAGAGCGAGAAACAAGACCGTGCCTGATCGTATTAATTCCATGTAGATCTTATCATGTTACATATCTGACAAGTTCTTACTAAGAGGAAAAATAACAGATCTTACATGGACACGTGGTGCATTTTTGTCAGTGACATTTAGACCAAAGCAGGTTAAGTGGATGTGATTTCACTTCTACAACTCTTTTATGAGTAAAACATTTTCCTAATGAATTACTGCGTCAACTCCACTCTGAAGATGTAAAGATTCATTGGAAGGTGCAAGTGAACAAAATCAATTTTCACACAGTTACAGCTCTTGATCTTTTTTATTAGAGACTGCTAAATAATAACAAAACCAATTAGAGCCAATTAGCAAAAGGCATCACATTCAGAATAGAATGATCAGGAGGTCATAAGCAGCATTGTGAAATGTATCAGGTGGGTGTAAAAGGCTCCTGCAAAAATTCAGCCTTTTGCTCTCTGAGTGAAAAGGGCCTCTGAAGTGTTTTTCACACTCGCAGTCCGCTGGTTAGTAAAGATGGATTTGTAACATGCATGGAGACACAAGCAAAGCATAAAAATCAAATAACATAGTTACTTGTCTTTTCTAACTTCTCCATTTTCTCTCTCTACTGTAACACATCTCCTCACTGTATGTCACTTGTAGTTCACAAAGCTCCAAGGTAAGCTGAATGCCCCTCCTGTGGAAGAGACTCTTTTATAAAATGAATCAAGAGTAGCTCAGCAGGGCTCTCTAAAAGGTAACTGGCAATTACTGAGAAGACTCCCGATGCTTGTCTTATATTTGTCTAGCTCTGCGGGGCACAAATCGACATCCATCTTTCTACAACAGATACAAGACAATGTGTCAAATTGCCCTGGACAAGCTATATAGAACCATTTCTTTCATTTTTGTTTTTCCAAAAAACAAAAATGCTCCAGAAAGTGGACTACTAGTCTTTGTGGACTACAAAACTTTACCTAACTTTTAATCAGCATGTAGGTGAGTGGATAGTGATAGTGACAGTGATAGAATTATCTTTTTATTTTGGGTGAAGTTAAACTTTTTTCTTATTATCCTGGCAAGAGGGTGGAACTGTAGTACTGTGTTTTTGGCAGAAAGTTGATATCTACTGTAGCTTTACTGGGTCTGGGATCATTATTAATACACATTTATTTTGTTTCCCACTGTCAACAAACGCCTCCACCCTGTCTGTGGCTCAAGCCCACTGATTCATACTGAAGACCTACAATGTGAATCTTTAAAAGAAGATCTCAAATTTATAGTTCATTTATTTTCTACAAAGAAATAGCTGGATTTTGTAGGGTTTAGCTTAATTGAGTCAAGCAGGAGTAAAATGTGTTTAATTGATGGTTGCTATTTTTCAACATCAGATCAAGTCAGTATTCACGACAGCAGATGTGTGGGATTTACTCAAAATAGACTACAGTGCCCATGTTCAGCATAATGGAGTGTGTAAATGTGGCTCACTGGTGTGTTTTTTTTAAGGACATTAATTGAGCTTCATGGCACAAACAAAATGAATTGTATAAGCACATAGACAATATTTGCTAGAAGGATCTATTAATTGTTTGCTTTGATTTTCTGATGTCGACAAAATGAAAATGCAGACGTTGCCTTTAATGAGCACTGAATGTGAAAGTAGCTACAGGGTATGGTTGGAGCTGTCCTTGGTGCTGAACCCCATCCATAAGTTGCACTGCAAAACAATTATTTTCATTGTTGATTCATTTGATGATTATTTTCTTGATTTAATTGATTAGTTGTTTGGTCTATAACATTTTGATAGTTGACTCCCAAATCCCAGAATGGCATCCTCAGTAGTCTTGATCTGTTGAAACCCAAAGGTCTTAAGTTTACTATTGTAAAGGGGGAAAGAAACTGGAAAATATTCATATTTAAGCTGAAATCTGAAAATTGTGATGTTTCTGTAAAGGGGCAGTGTCTAAGAATTTGAGTTTAAAAGATTAAAAAAACAAAATTATCAACAGAATGTGATAAAATAACAGTTTTGAAGTCGAGGCCACTATGCATAGTTTTGCATACATTTCTACTAAAATTAGCATGCTAACTAACTAGCCCAAGGCCTCAAAACCCCCTTCTCCCCACCTGCCTAAGGCTCCTGTGCTGGAAGACTGACACACCCCCAATAGTCCCGCTAGCTGAATGGATATCTGAGCTAACAAGCTAATAACAGCTTCAGTCATGGATGTATAAACAGAATACAGTTAGCAGCAGTCACTCTGGCGATATGCCACCCCTATTTGTTCAGAGTATGAATTTGACACATTGTCATTTCTTGCATTTTGCACCTTTTTTTGAAATCGCTCAAACTGATTAAACGTCTATTTCAATAATTGGTGATTAATTTAACAATTGACTACTAATTAATTGATTATTGCAGCTCTCTATACAAGGCTGCCAAATCTACCAATCTGTGACCAGACCCGACATGTCAGCCTGTCCATCTTACTCTGATACAATTAGATTTCCACACACTGAGGGACCAGTATCAATTTCCCCTGCTGTAATTGTCTAAATCCATCATAGTTTTCAGTTTGCCTCATTTTTCTGTCACTTTCCTCCCCAGCGTGCTATTTGGCATTTCCTTGCATATTCTCTGCTAAAAATAATGTGTGAGTGTTGTTGATTCTTTTAAATGCTGTAGCCTGAAGGCAAAACATTTTTGTTCTCACTTTCAACTAAATCCCTCAGTGACAAACAGTGGCTGGGAAGTTGTTGAATTTATCTTAGCTGCAAGCATAATGAGTCCCAAATGTTATTTACCAGGAAACAGTGTTGTCAGCCTCGGAGAAGATCCTTTCTCTGTTATAAGGGTCAAAATGCCTTATTTTGGAAAAGAGCTTGAGGTGGAATTTCTTAGAAAGTCATAGAGAGGATTATTAAGTGAGAAAGAAAGAAAGAAAGAACTCATATGAGGGCAAAGCAGAAACGCAAAGAGATGCTCACAGATGAAAGCCAATTATCATTACACACACACACACACACTGTACACAATACTCCCAACAGGTTTCATTTCTGACGCGGCAGGAAAAACAAGCTTTTGTTCCTCTTTCCCTCTTCACAATCTGCCTCACCTCACGGCACCGGAGGGGAGTAATCCTTCAATCCCTCAGTCGGCGCAAATGCGACGGTGGGGAGAAGAGCAGCACTTCTCACCTCTGCTGAGAGACAAGCAAGCTGCTCCCAGCTGTCAGTTATGTCTGCTGCACCCGAGTGACAGACCTCTTATGCAACCACAGAATTCACCTCTCTGCACCCTAGAAAACATGGCTCGTCTGACTCGGGAAGGCAGATCTGGACTGATGCATGAGAGGACGGATCATCAGACTTTGGGATTTTTTTTTTTTTAGCCTCTTGGGGTGACTATGTGGGTCCATACTGAAATGATGCCACGCCACCTTGGATGGGTTGTCATGCAATTTTTCCCAGTCATGTTCCCCCGTAGGATGAATCTTGCTCACTCTGAAAACAGAGACTGTACAAGTTTTCTAGTTGTTTCCATCAAAAATAGGCATGGTATTGGCATGTCATGTCCACCATGAGCTACTAATAGATGTAACATACCGGAGCGGAGCTGAAGCAGTTACCACAGACCACACTTGGCTGATAAAACATCACAACACTTCCTCCTCTCTAATGATTTACCTCTAGCACTTTCTCCAGGAAAGGTCCATAAAACGTCCCCGACAGCTTGAGGAGACATGGATCACACTTGGCATACTAATTCATCTCACCCAGTTTGTAGTCTGTATTGTACACAAGACCTTTATCTTAATGATTTACCCATGCAGCACTACTTTAGGGAAAAATGTCTTCGTGAGCTACAGCGAAAATGGATGGGCTTGAGTTCACCGCTGATTAATGCGAGATAGAAGCAAGTCTGAGAGCAACTGTGATTCACATATTAAATCCAGACTGGGGTGAGGGGATTTTTTTTTGTTTGCCAAGTAAGCGGCATGGCTCTAAGGATGGTAATGTCACACAGTCACTGACACTTTGCTCCAGAAAGAAATTACTCAACTACAAACTGATCAAATAAGATTGCATTTCATATAGACGTTCGTGGTTTCCAGAGGATTACTCCGAGTGATGTTGGTGATTCTTTAAAGACATGTATGTCACGCCATGGTCCTATACTCTCACTGAAGTTACATAGTGCAGAAACAAGTGGCGGAGGGGTCGAGTTGCTGAGACAGACGCAATTCACCCCATAACAAGACACTGTACCATCAAAATGACTTTGAGGCTGTTATTTTAAGGTAAAAAGTTACATATTGCTGCTTTAATGTCCCTACAAATTCAGACATTTTTCAGCCAGTAACATATACACATATAGAGTACATATCAGCACTCTCTCTATAACACATTCCTCCACTATCCTCTTTGCTTTCCCTGACAAGTCGCCTGTCATGTTCCCATCTACACTCATGACACCCTGACCCCTCTGTGTGTCACACGCTGGACCAGAAGTTTCACACCTCCCTAATGGAATTGAGTCGTGTAAAATCGAGTGCCCATTTCACAGCGGGAGAGTTTCACTCATAAGAGACAGCCCCATTGATTCAGATTTCACTTCCCTCTGATGTTATTTTTGGAGGTACTTAGTATGTATGTATGTGGGGGTGGGGGCTATGAATCAGGCATCTGCAAAATTATCCGATTTTTAAGATAACTTGAAGTGGGGGTGCGTTGTCAGCGCTGTTCTCCTGCATTTAAGAACATCACAGCTTTTTAGTCTAAGAGAGGCATTTGGAATAAAAAGTTCTGACCTTCACCCTACACTGCCATGGTCAAGACAACACGGGAAATAAGCTCACTCTCATCCTAATTAATCAGGATAAAAGCCAAATAACAGTGATGGGAGGATTTCCTTTACAAAAAGAGAGCACCTGCTCGGAATTTACTCACTTTTGGGAGCATGAATCTCACATTGAAGCTGATACGACAGCTACAGAAGCTCTACATGACCTTCAAATTTTGTTCCCGGGTGAACTGCCCAGTGCGATTTGTTGGATCAGCCATCAGCAATGACTGATTTATAATTCATTCACTTATCCGTCTATAAACAGAGCAGAATGTTGAATAATTCAAGTAAGACTACAGTTATTATGCCGGCAAAGCTCAAAATTTCTTAATAAGTGTGTGCGTGTGTGTGTGTGTGCACGCTACACCTGCCAGAGCAGAGAGCAACGAGAGGAGACGAGGTAGAGGCAGCGTAGGGGTGGCAGGAAGGGTTAATCAAAGCGCAGAGGGGCGGAATCAGCAGTGAATCTTAAATTCTAATAACCAGTGTGGGAGACGATGAAGTTGGCATCACTTGCCTTTTCACACATACAGTAGTGTATATGCATGTCTAATGAGGAGCTGAAGGTGTTCGTGCATATATCGCTCTATAATGATGCACCCAGTCACCTCAAAACATATGCTATTCTATATACATGGAAGAAGGTAGCACCCGGTTTATATCCATCTCATTTACTTGAGATTTTAATTAAGCTGCGAGTTGGTTTGGAGCTGTCACCAAAGTGGGGATTCAGGGAGAAGAGACTCCCTCCTCTAATGACACAGTGGAGTGCCTGAACTCTCCACTCAGTGAATAAAGGTCTACACTTGATGTCAGACACTAGGCTTTGGCTTATCCCTGATACAAGGTCTGCAAAAATGTGGATTATTTTCAATCTTGATTAACCTGTCAGTCAGGTTTGGTGACAATATCAGAGAGTGTTTTGCATTTTGTTTAAATCATGAGATGAAACATTAATATATGATCTATGTATATATGGAAATAAAAGAATAGTTAACAAATCTTCTATAAATGTGATGCATTTAAAGGAGGCAGCGGTGCCTGTGTCTGTCGAAGCCGCATCCTATGATTGTAGCGGTCCTTTGTCACGCCGCCCAAAATCGAAGCTGTAAATATTGATTACTTGCCCGACCTCTGACCCCCATAATGCCGAGCCAATCATCCAGCTTGGACATGCGATTCATCACCGGGGATGCGTTTCCTGTGTTTTCGTCAACACCTCGTAAACACCGTCTCATGGTACTGCAAGAAGCCTGAGCCCTCGTCATGTGGTCAATACAAGTGATAATAGCTTAGTGTCTAAATGGGCTGAAAACGTGTTGGATAGTCAATTGATTGATCTCCTGATGAGCCCACAGGGGTAAGGAGGAGAAGGGAGATTGTTTTATTTTAATTATCTTCCCAGGGGAAGACGAGGTTATTGTGGAAAACAGACGGGGGGAGAGTATGTGTAAAGTACCCTCAAGGACATTAAACATTAAAAGTGTCTTTTTAAATATGAACCTCTGCATCAGTAGATTATTGATGGCAGGAGGCTGTCTGGCTTGCTTCTTTTAATGAAGTGAGATACTGGTGTGGTTTCTGTTCAGTTCCATTCCGTCACACATTCAACGGCACATTCAGTAGGTGTCAGTGACATACATACACACACACGTGTGCACACAACATGCAAACTCACACGGATAACAATGCTGAACAGATGTGGCAACTGTTAATTAACCAGGGGAGATCCAGGCAGGAAGCTCCTGACATGCATCTGTCTCCTCTGACACCTGCCAAACATTGTTAGCTGCCTCTCTTACATCACTGTTTTCAAATAATGGTTGTGTAAATTGGCAACGTCTGTTCACTGCTGTCCCCCGTGTTTTTGGGATGCAGGCGATGTGTCCGAATGTGTGCAGTTTCTCTGTAAATCTCAAGTTATTTGCTCTGCTACATACAGTGAGGGAGAGGATTGATACTGCAGAGGTGAAACAGGCTGATTACTGAGCACGTAGTGTTGTTCCAGTGTTTCTCAAACTTAAACATCATGAATCCCCTCCAAAACTATAAGATTCACCAAGTACCACCATTATGACTGATGTTAGAATACAGTAGCTTAGGCCTACTCTAACCAGCTATCTGATTTGAATGGTTAGCTGCTAACATTGGCTTCTCTCAACATTAATTTGGCGGATTTATATAGGTATTAGTTACCTTGCAGATTAAGATTTACATGAAAAAAGATGGTTGGTTTGTAAATATGTGATACATTTTTATATATTAAAGTATCTAACAGTGCAGAATAGTTAGAATTAGCTCTACTCTGATAAGCTACAGCATTAAAATGATGCCAACATGTATATATCTAGGGAATATATATGATGCTTGTGATGAGATTTGTGTTTTTGGATACAAAAAGCATCTTGCACTTTAACAAAAGGTCTAGCTCTGTCCGAATAATTTCTGTAATGTTGTTTGGCAGTTAGAATAACAACCTCAGCCTGTCGGTGATAAAACCCAGCAATTAATAGTGCATTTGCCCCTAAGGATTTAGCTGTAGGCATTGCAGCTGCCAGCTGAGATGATTTACACAACCAGAACATGAAATCATAGAGCTTCCCCTCAAAATACCTTTAGCGCATCTGTAGTAATGAACTAACACGGACAGGGTTGGTGCTTTTACATTTGCTGTAGGTGACTTCTTCAGGTAATACTTACCACTTTTTCACTTGTTCTGATAATTTATAGACTAGACACTTAATTGAGTAATCAGAAAGTAATCAGATTATTTAATTATTTTAAAAAATCACTATTCGCAGGCTTAGTGTGGAGCTCACACGGCTCAAATGCAACATACAACGCACAGCATTAATACGCAGACACACTCATGCAGGCTGAGTGAGCCATCATCCTTTGCACCATTGACTCATGAGCCAGTCCATCGTCAGCGATGGCACTCTGAAATAGATTAAATTAGGACAAGCGTGATATGAATCACTTTACTTTTAATCTCTGGCTGGAAAAGACTTTATGTGCATGCGTGTGTGATTGTGCGCATGTGTGTGTGTACATTATACACCCCCAAACTCTCACTGTAGGCTGCTTCTGACATCAATGCGCTGACATCAGAGCTGGCGTCCCTTGTTTGAGATTTTTGAGACACTCTGCATGTTGAAGTGTCTGTTTAATGGCTGACAATCTCTTTGTTCAGAGGATTCTGAGTGCTGTGTCCTTAACGACTCTGTAAAGACTCTGTAAGGACACTCCCACGCAGCGTGTAAAAGCCTGCAACTCCCCTTCAGTTAGTTAGAACCGAAGAGGCCTTTTGGACGAGAGTTGAAACATCTGCAAGAAACCTGAAACCCGTCCAGTTGCCTACAGATACAGTACTTAGAATCACCACGACCTGGATGACTGAGAAACCTTCGTCAACACGTTTGTTCAGAGGAGCATCGGGTCGCCATCTTCAGACCGCATGTTTGTGAGAGACTGACTCATGCCAACAAGTGGATGTTAGTCATCCAGCAATTACTGCTACTCAGCTAGATGCGCCTCGGAACAAGTGCATTTGCATACTTTGCTTCAGAGGCAGTTGATTTTTTCCTTCTCTGCCGAAACAAACTGATTGTGCAGCATTTCTGTTGACATCACAAACCAGCAGGAGTTTATATCACAGAAGCAGAGAAGTAGAGGTTGCTGCCTTGATTAGTTGAAAGATGCTGATGGAGTTAGGCACTTGAGTCTCTCAAAGTATCGACAAAAGACAAAGACGAGACTTGACTGAACGTTTCTGTGTTTGCTTGTGGTTATTGTGTCAATTCCAAATATCATAATGCTAAGAACTAAGAACTGTATGTAACTGCAAGGAACAGAACAGGAAGTTATGTTGTTGTTCACTTAAACTTAAACCTTGCTAAACACTGAATTCCTCCCCATGGGACAATAAAACTTGACTCCACTGTTAATTAAGTCTTTAATATCGCTTCTTGGAAGGATTTGAGGATTTAAATCCTGCAGACACTGTTATATGAGTCTGTAAGAGTCCATTTAAGAGAGCGAGTGATGGAAAACCAGACAGCAGGGAGAGAGGCAGCTCTGGCATGTGAGGGAACGATAAAGGAACCATCATAGAAAATCAGGCAGCGACTTTGTGATTACATCTTTGTGTTTTGAAAGCTTCTGCTCCTCTTTGATACTCCCCCCGTCATTGTGCGTGTCACTGACAGTCCATCGCCTCACTCCTGACAGTCTTCATACATCTTGTCTCTCACTTGTTTCCAGCTTCTATACGTTTCTTTTTTTTTTTCTTCCTTTCCTTTTTATAGTTAGCCCGAACGATGGCTGACTGATTTCTCCATTATCCACTCTGCCAGCCTGTCTGCCTGCCTGCCTTCTCTGAGTGGGTGCAATTAAAGTGCCAAGCTTGATCATGCCATCGAGTAGCAGTAATGTTTTTCTGCTTGGAAAAATGAATTGAATTAAGAAGATGAAGTATGGGAGCTACAGTGAGAGTCAGAGGCACAGAACCAGGCACTTTACCTGTGTGTTTATATGTATATGTGACCTTTACTTGGAGCAATTTTGCTGGGTTGTCTAGTTTTATAGTTAGTTGTGTTGGTTTATGACCCTCAGCCCTTAAAGTTATCAAGTACGTATATGCATAAACTTATGTGTGTGGAGGCGTAGGGTTCACTTCTGCCTCAGGAGGTGTTTTTGTTATTAATGAAAAGCAGCTTTGTCACCTGCTGCCATAATGTCACAGGGATCTAGAGAGGTGAGCCCTGAGGAGCACCATGAATATTTAACCACGGCATGAAAGAGGTGGGAGGTGGCTTGTTGGAATATGGGAGACGTCGCTGGACGAAGAAGCCTCGAGATGTAAATGGTGAAGAGGAAAATAAAAAGGAGGAGAATTTTCCTTTCAAACCGATTTATTGAAACGTGCCGAATGGTTTTGTTGTTTCCGTTTAGCATTTTTATTGCGACAAAACATAAAAACTCCTTCACACATCTCAGGTTGTGCAACTGCTTGTTAGCGGTGCCATATGAAGTTGTTTTGTTTACATTCAGTCTTACTCAGTGCATTACAAGACAAAAGCCCAGGTCATCATCAGTGACTTGTCAAGATTTTGGAAAAGCAGGATTCCAACCATGGTTTATGGTTTTAAAAACAAGTAGTACAGTTTTTAAAATTGGTTCCAAGCATCGGTGTGATGTGGTTACTTACTTGTGTGGCTTTAGTCTTAAGACGTTTCACCTGCTGATACCTGTGTTAGCTATCTGGAGAAGATAAAAAGCAAGTATGACCATTTGTAAGATCCGCCATGAAAGCAACCGCTTGGTTAAACGTCTCATTTGGACATAGAGAGAGTATTAGGCACCCGGCCATCAAAAGACAACTCTGAGCCAGTAGTAACACCTAGGTTGTGGGCCTCATTTTAACACATTTAGATAAGGCATCCACACTAGATGAGGGACTGTTAATGCTGGTAGTGGTGTGACTACACGGCTCAAATATTTGGACCAACTGCCTGAAATGCACCTTTTAAATTCCATACTGTAGGAATACATTCATAAAGGACAAATGGTACATCTGATAATGCAACATTGGTTTCAGGGTTGACAGAGAGACCTTGAGTTGCATCAAGATATCTGTATGATTTCTTAATGTGCTGCAGAAGCTTTACTGGTTTGTTGTAATTGAGACATTCTTTACCCGAGTGGGGGAGCAGTCACAGTTTATAGTTTTGATAAGGATTCTTGGATTATGACCCTATTTAGCGATCAGCTCTGCTAACTGTTCAGTGAAGTCTATCCAGGTCTGGATTCCTTTGCTCTCTGGACCAGGACTAATGCCACATGTGACGTAGACACACGTTAGCGGCACGTTGTTGACAGTTCTGTTCTTGTACTTATCGTATTTCTACCTTTTGCTTTTACATTTGTGCACCTGCCAACTAGAGTTATTTATAGGCTTTTCTGAATGGATACAGATGATACAGATCATGATCAGTTGGGGCTCTTTAGTGCACTGAATCGGCACGATTAGCAGTGGATCTGGTCTGCGTGTTCGATGGTTTCTGTGTGCCATCTGACTGCAACATTTGATAAGGAGAAGTGTTAAGTTTTGGAGGGTTGTACAAGCCCAGCGTGGTGAATTACTTTTTGTTTTTATAGTTTTTGAGAAAGTGGTGCATGATTTTAGGAAATGTGGCTAAGCGGTTGAGAAAAAAACTGTAATAAATCTGAGCAGCATATGTGTTGGCAGATATTCTTTTGGAGAAGTCCAGAAATGATACTGGACCAAAATAAAACGAAAGTGCTCTCTCTGAGAAAAATGCGAGGGACTGCAGAGAGGAGAGACACTGAGACATTTTCAGTTTGGCCATGCCTATAGCGGCTACCTTTCTATATTGCATTTGTGTTTTATATATTAATGTCTGAACGCCAGGGGAGGAAAACTGGAAATGAAAGACAAAACAGTTTCATAGAGGACACAAGAAATATTGGAGTTCCAGCCAACAGCCTGCCCCGCAGCCTGCTATGTCCTGTGATTCACCACCACACATGCTCACAGCGACTATACCCAACCCTCGTTGTGTTGCCATTTGATTTGTATCGTGCCAGTGTGTGAAAAGATCCCAGGGAAAAGCTTCAGAGAGGTCAAGGCCTCCCCTCACAGTATTGAGCTGAATAATGGATCTGTGATACGGCATCACAAAGTGCTGTGTGAGTGTGTTTGTGTGTATTTACCACCTGAAGGCAGGTTTTAGATCACAGACAGTATCTGTGTGAGTATGAGCATGTTGCTGCAGTTACTAGTAAAAAGATTGAGTACAAACAAGTGCCTCTTTCCAGGAAACAGTTCTAATATGAAACATGGAAAAAGAGCAAAGTGATTCAGGTAAATCAGTAACTTGAGTACTAGAAGGACGATTTAGTTCACCACGCTGAACAGTGAATAAACAAATGAGATCATCGGGGTTGCATCGTAACCAGCGTATTGGTCCAGAATTTCACAATCTGTGCATCCCTAGCTTGCATGTACATACATTATTGACCATTGCTATGTGGTTCCTAATGGTGTTAGGATGCAAAGAAGATCTCAGACCAGATTTTGCTCTAGCCCTCCTGTTGTTGCTCTCACAGAACCGAGTGAGGAAGCCCACATTGGCACAGCAGTGCGGTTGTCTTTGCAATAGGGCCCCGAGGCCCACTGTGCTTTCAATTAGTCTCTGTTTTCAACTTCACCAGGTCACTCAAGTGAAAAAGTCAATAACATGAAGGTTCCGGCTATTACGCTGACAGTCAGAAGTTTCTGTTGAAGCACACTTGGCTTTTTCAGTCAGAGCTGTGACTGATGAGCACAAAAAACATTTGTTCCAAGCCCCCCATCTCGAGACCTTACTGTGAAGTAGACCGATGTTAAACAACGTTCAATTATAGTCCAAAATAATACAGTGAAATGATATATGAGACTCACATTGAGGAACCGGAGCTCCAACACATATAAGTGTTCCATCATGAACAATACTGCACTAATATGTATTTAATGAAATGTATTTTCATGTATTTATTTTCATAATGTTGCGGCTCTCCAACAAATATAGGTCGTCTGCTGAAAACATTGTTACCACATGAGCTAGTATAGCCCATCAATAAATGAGTCCCATAGTGTCTATAGGTTGCTCTGTGTGTGTGTGTCTGTGTGTTTCTATACAAAGTGATTTATTGTGCCATCTCTGTCTCCAGGAGAATATCCAGTGCATCTTAATTGAAAGTATTTGGAAAAGAGTGTCTGGTGGTTTGAAAATGCTGACAAAAGCTGAATCGAGGAGAGGAGAGAAGGAGCGAGTAGAGGAGGAGAGAAGTTATTTAGATATTCGCATATTTCTCATAGAACGTTGAACTTCCAATTGTAACATGTATACAAAAGGAAATGTCTGTAATTCTCCTCTGAAATTACCAAGGTGTCACTTTTTTTGAATATATATTCATATGACAACGTAATGCAATATATGAATACAAGCTGGGAGCTTACCTACATGTGAGGTAATCTGGTAAATACAGCACTTTGGAGGATCTTTTTTTGGCTTGACTCAATTTCAGTACATCGAATTATATGTGCACGACGTAATGATCTGATTTGGAATGAAGATTACAGAAGCAGAGACTATCTGGAATGGCATTATGCTTGGATAAAAGAGCAGAGAATGTTCAAAGGCAGTGCAGTGCTATAACATGAGATGTGTGTGAGGGAAGGGAATGACGCAAACTAAAAAGGACTGGTAATACATTTCATTTGGTGAGAAATAGGTTTACGCGTATACTTCGAGATATATTATAATGTACAAATAGGAGCCGACTTGGGTTGAACAGTGGGATGCGGGGCAGAAAATGTTGGTTATGTTTGATGTCATCTTCAAGTGACAAAGCCTGCAGGGCTTCCCGTGTTTCTGCTAATAGATATAATCCTCTGTAGCCACTGATGTCATGCTTCTAGTGGTTGTAGGCTAAAAATACAACCTTCCCAAACATTCTTTAAATATATTTTTCCTCAAAAACATCCTCAAAAAATATCACTATTTCTATACAATATTACATAAACTGTAATGTAAGATTGTATCCATAATGCATGAAACCTCTTAGTGTGAAGGGCCAATCTTCTCTGTAGGCAGGAAGGGTGAAGAGGTTGAGTGTGTTTGTGGGTACTGTATGTGCGAATGTGTGCATAATGTCTGTGTCAGCATGACTTAGAAAACTTGACAACTGGACGTGGAGCTGACTACAGAGCAGAGATCTTCCCCCCTCTGTACCTCCATGTCCTCACTTCTGTAGCTCATTTCCCCCAATGCATTGATTTCTGACGTGTGTGTTGAGCAGCCAGGCAGCTGTGTGCGCCAGCGAGCTCCCCGAGCAAAAGAAAAGAACATCGAATCTGCTCTATGCAGCCTCTTTTTCATTCTCTTTCACCAAAACTGCAAATTTGTTTTATGCCTAACCTTTTTCCGGCCATCATGCTCCTATTCTTTTCCCCATGCCGCTGCCATTAATGTTTTATTGGCTCACACTTAAAGGGGCTCCTCTGAAAGCTCTGCATGCATTTGTAATTTATGATTCCCGTGAAGTGCTGTTAGAGCCATTCTGTACCTACTGTACCTTCTCACTCATGCTCCTGTGGGGGAAAAGAGATAGGGGCATTAAATGGCTGGCACCCAGCGTCTGTAAGTAGAGCAGTTTGTATTTAAAGATGCATTGTGTTTGGACGGTCTTCGCCGGAGCTCAGGGAGTGAAATTGACCTGAAAGTGGTGCAAGCTTCTCAGCTGGTTTCTCTCTAAATTGTAAGTTAACCGTGTCTACAGAGGAGAGCTGTGTCAGCATCCAAAACTTCCTCAAGCTTCAACGTTTTACAAGCAAAGTAGAGAAAAAAAAAACAAAAAAACAAAGTGTTACTTGAAGTGAGATTGACAGCGTGTTATCTACAATACCTGAATTCCCTGTCTTACCACAGCAAACGTAGTCATTAAAGCTGCTCAGATAGTTTTTTTTTTTATCCTGCTCAAACCGCTCTCTCCATGCTCACTGAATCTGTTTATGTGCTTAACTGGATCATTTCATGTACGGTGGAAAAACTGCTTACAGTGATCAAAAAGCTTGGGGCAGAATGATTCATATACAAAAGTTTGAAGTTTCAATATTTATCTTATAGTAATCAAGCAGTCTGCTTTGTGTTCAGCTCAGGTCTTGTCATACATATGAAGGGGAAAAAAAAACCCTTAAAACTATGTTAGTATACCTTTTGGCCAGACCACCCAAGTAAAGGATTTTTGTTGGAAACACTGCATTGAAATCATGACTGCAACAAGTAAATCACTGTGGTACAGTCACAAATGACAAACTATCTCAAATTAACCAATGACATGCAGAAGCAACAATTGATTTTCCTCTAGCTACCTCATGTTGCATCCTCAGAACACAAAATATACCAGATATCGGTGAAGCCTCCATTAGTGCTGGAATCAGTATTGGCCAGTGCACAAATCAACTTATTTATTAGAAACATGACTCCGCTATCTCCCAGCAGCATCCTGTACAACTGTATGCAGTTAGTATGCAGCATTTAAAATATATATCAGATCGGTACTCGGTAATGACGGATGCACAAAGTTCAGCTGTCAGGATCATGACTGGATAGAAAATATAGTATTTGAATATCTTGTGTGCGTAGTCGTGGGGGGTGGATTCAGGCACCTGTGGTTGGATTTACCCATGTTCTGAAACAGTCAATTAAATTAAGTCAATTGCCTGGTTGTTTCATCATGTTATATTTATGTAAGACGCATACAAATGCCATTTAGATGGTAATCAGCGAAAGTAAATCTACAAAATGATGAAAGAAAGTATGCCTCTGCGTTCAATCCTCTCGCAGCAACACAGACCATAACGACTGTGATTGCTCCACATCGTTACCGGCTTCTCCTCCGGGGCTTCATGTCGGAATTTTGATATGTAGTTTTCCAGATAAAAACAGATCTTCAGCTGTTGCATTCCCTCGTGACCGGCTCGTCGTTGCTCTTCTTGAGTTATACCACTCCTTGCTGCCAGAATCTATGGGATAGTGAGAGCAGACAGGCTGAATGTCCTCACTTTGATTTTTAGTTAGAGATCCTCTCCCAGCAAGTATCAAGGCATACAAAGAATTCTCTAATGTGTGTCATGTTTTTTCCAATTTTTTTATTTTTATTTTTTTTAATTTATTTCCACATTTAAATCCTTGAAATGGCATCCATTCCTTCTCCCTCACTAAAAGTACCACAATGCAAATATTTTTGCTGTGGGTTTGCTGGACACAAGATGTCTCCTTGGGTGGCACTGGCTCAGGGGTAGAGCCATTGTGTTGTTAATCAGAAGGTCGCTGGTCTGATTCCCCTGGTCTGCATGTGGAAGTGTCCTTGGGCAAGATACTGGACCCCAAACTGCTCCTGATGTGCAGGTCGGCACCCTGCATGGCAGCCACCACCATCAGTGAATGAACAGATGTACGAATTACTGTAAATCGCTCTGGACAAAAGTGTCTGATAAATGCCCTAAAATGTCGATGTACTATTCGTAATGTCAAAAATTCTGTTCTGCACATACATCATCCGACACGGTGAAGCTCAAACATTTAACAAGAGCAAAACATATTTCTGACTGGAGGGGGACTTTAACAAATCCAATATAATTATTAGTGCAATCAAGCCTGACTAACCACCTGACATCCTCACCGCAGTGCTTTCATGAGCCCCTCTTTCTGGGTCACTAAATATTTATGAAGCCTTCGAGCACATTGTGAGTTGTTTTCAGTGACAACAACAACAGGGAAAAAGTCTTTTGAGACTTCGATCCCTATCAGAGCACACTTTCAAACCAGCTTGCAGCTCGACTTGCCTGTGAATATGTATGAGATTCCCCTTTTGTTACTCTCGGGGAGGTAAATCAACCGAACGCGTCAACAAAGACCGTATCAGTCTCTAAGTGCTCCACTGGAAGATTATCAGCCTCTTGTCAGGGTTGAATATCTTCTGTTTCTCTTCTCGGATCGGGGGAGAATTAGAAGGTTAGCAGCGGCTCTCAGGAAAAACTTAGAAGGGATGATGATAGGAGCAGTCTTTTGAGGGTTGCCGTGGCAGCAGGTGATGTAATCCACACGTGAGAAGGAGGCCGACATGTGGGTCACTGAAGAACATCTTGACCTCCTCTTTTCTACAGCAGCCATTTCTCACGGAAAATGGAAATGATGCAGGAAGGCACGCTGCCTTTTCCCCCGTACTGGAGACCTGAAAATTGGTGCAGTCGGACATTTTATGTTGTTGGTCCGAATTGCACAAAATTCTGCGCCTCACTTCCTTCGGTCTACAGCAACAAACCTGCAAAGTGTGAAGTAGATCGGATGAAGGTTTCTCAAGTCAGGTAAACCACAAACAAAAAGACAGGCAGAGATTTCTTGCTGTATGGAACAATATCTCAAAGATTAGACAGTTTGCAATGATATTTTTATCGCACAGATATCCAGAGTGCTCAGAGGATGCTCGTCTAGTGCCACAAACAGGTCAATAAGCTCTGGGAAGAATCTCAACATAAATCTTTCTTGTGTATATCAATAAGATCGAACGCCCCTCCAGTTGTGGAAACAGATGTGATATTGATCGATGAGGTGAGGGGCCGAGGTCTCGAGGCAGTTCATCTAAGTCACTTCTTGACATAGGTCAGAAGTGCAAATGAGCATGTTGGGGCATGTTGGTCAAATTCTTACTGTAATGTTTTGTAAATAGGGCTGATTGAAGTCAAATTAGGAGATAAGGAGCCGTTTTTTGTTCTTACATGTTGGTTAAAAATGAGCTTGATAGGCATAAGACATTTGACCAGGTTAAGGAGTTACTTTTAACTCAATCCAACATCTGTCATCATCCAGACAGAATTGAATTTGATGGCGGGTTGTTTGACCTTTTGTACATCCAGCCATCAAGACAGAGTCTGACCTGGCAAACTGCACATCGTTTGGCTCAGCTTCGCTCTTCTGTGTGGTGGAGCAGATCGAAGCCGAGATCAGAGGAATGTCTCCCTAAGATGGAGAGACGGGGGGATGCGAGGAGGGCAGAGGGGGTTAATCCTCTTGAGGGGAGAAGCGAGGCTTCATCAAAAGGGGCCAAAGTGAGGTGGAGACATGCAATATTGATGGAGAGAGGCGAGGGAGAGTGAGGCGGGTGGATGAGAGGAAGAGACTGTTCAGAAAGGTGTTTGACCACAAACGAACACACACATACCTGAGGTTGTTTCTCTTCAAGTGAGTTCCATCTTGAAAAAGGATTTCAATTTAAGCACTGTCACTTATGATTTATTCTTCTTTCATTTCCAGAATAAAGTGCTGAGCATTGATGGAGTCAAGGTGAAGCTTCAGGTAAGAATTCGTCAAAACAAGTGTCTATATGATTCGTCGTCAAGCGAAAGGTGTCAACCAAATAAGAATCAGACTCCAAACCCTCAGGCGCTGTAGCCACCTGTCGGATCCTGTTTCCAACCCCACCTGTCTCCAACATAAAACCTATTTTAGCTTTAGTTCGGCCTGCTGTTTACTGACCTTACTTTGTGAGGACAGTCAGTGATCTTCATACAAAAAGTACCTGAGAGATAATTTGGGTGTATCCACCTCCATGAAAGCTTTCCATTAGGCTTCAAGTTCTCTTACTTTCTCATCACTTCATCCAAGAACTGCTGTCCATACTGAAAAAGAACTCAACATGTTTGATATTTCTGTCAAAGAGAGCAAGTAATTATGTGAGTCACCCCTACTGATCTTAATTAGTGGTTGACGGAGGCTGGTGGAGTGGGCCTTTGCCCTGTGATGTATTCATATGGGATTATCGGCTCAAAGTCCGTTTGCAGAGCCTACAAACAGAGAGAGAGGGAGTTATTTTTTCCTCCTGTAATTGCCATTCTTCATTACCGCCACTTGGATCCTGGGGGGACGGTTGCCCCAGGAGGCAATCAGGAGGCAGAACGGGCATCAAAGCTGATGTGTCTCAGCGAGAGAGAGAGAGGTCGAGGAAGAAGACAGTGTCCAGAAAAGAAGAAGGAAAAGAATGACTAGTTAGTATAAAAAAAAAAAAAAAACAGTGCAGTCAACCTTCACAGGTCTGTTCTAGGGAGAGAAGAAAATGTAACTGCCGCTGGAGCAAATTGTGATGAGACACAGAAAAGCCTGATGGGGAAAAAAGAGAGAGACTTAATTAGCTTTAGTTCACTGAGGTAGGACAATAGGACATTGAATATGGCTGATTCATACTCAATAACATGACCCAGACTGAGCTACACATTAGGAATGATGGTGACATGACCCTAAATGTGCACAAATCAATATTTTTATAGAAAGACTGGAAATTACTGCAAGTAAGAGGGGTTGCTTGTAGCGATGAACCCACAGAGAATCATCTGACCTTGTTTTCGCTCTGCTCTATGGAGTGTTTTAGCATATTTTAGTTCACTGTTTTGATTTTACAGCCTTCAACTTTACTGTTTCAGTTTACTTTAATCAGTAAAGTCATTGACCCTATTCGCGAGGTGGCTATTTTCCTTTGATGTTATGCTCCTGGTGGGAAGTTCAAACATGAACTGTTTAGTCCAGGTTACATATCATATTAAAATAAGGAATCTGACAAAAATATTTTCACTTCTTTTCGCTTTATCAGGAAATGAAAAGACAATTGTTAGTGATAACCTGGAAGGACATTGGGTCATTGTGTCCATTGATATTTTAGAATTAATTTGCACCTTTCCTATGGAGTCATTCAACACAATCAAACAGCAGTGTTAGCGAGCCAGCTAGCCATTAGTTCAAGTCTAACAGTAGCTAACAGGTTGGCAAATATGTTGCTCTACCTTGAAATATAGACCAGAGGTTTTCCAGAAGTACCCTTTACATTTGGTGAGATGACAACAACTTGTCAGTCTCCTAACATTTATAGGGCTTGCAAACTGGGAAACATCAGCATCACCTTTGCACTTCCCACCCTGAGCATGATGTCAGTGGAAAATGGCTGCCATGGGAATATGGTCCAAGTCCCTGAGGAGTTGGTGGAGACCAAAAGGAAAAAGCTGGGCTGGGGTCAATCAGGTGGAAGTAAACACAACACCCTATTAATGCTTGTGTTGTTCCATGTCTGTTGGATGTGTGCATGACTGTTTCTAAAGATGTTAGACATAATAACTATATGGTGATAATATGCAAATATTGTGTTTACAGCATGATGTGCTGACCCCAGTTAGCCAGAGAGAAACCAGTGAATGCAGCTTTAACTACTGATCCATTCTATGCTGAACTAAAGACTGTTCAATATCAATTTTCATATTCCAGACTTAATTTCACAGGAGTAAGTTGGATGGAGGGTTCGCACTGAGTTCCAGCAGCATGACTGAGCAAACAGAGGACTTATTAAAATGACAGAAACTTCTACTCAGTGATTACCCTCCTCTATTATTCCCCGCAGATCTGGGACACAGCCGGACAGGAGCGGTTCCGCAGTGTCACTCATGCCTACTACCGTGACGCCCACGGTGAGACACTGGCACACACACATACACACTCGTTCTGAGATTGGGGATTTACTTCGGACTTTAAAAGCGATCTCTATTTGCTGTTATCCTTCAGACACTTGACATCCAGCTCAGGCCAGTGTCCTATGAGGCAGATTAAGGCCTCATTACAGTGGAGTTTGAGTGTTACTTTTAGTGTCTAAGATATATACACATATTATACGGTTCATTGAACACTCTTCATGTGCACATTAAAGAACAATGAAGTGGGGGATCCTTGTTTAGATGTTGTTTTGATGAGATTGTTTCCTTCCACTGTGCAGAATTATAAATGGCTGAGGTTTTATAACTCATCTCCAGGGTTGGAGGAACAACATATTGAAGATTCATGAGACTCTTTGATGATCTGTAATCAGTCATCACCAATGCATGTGAGCGTGTGTGTGTGTGTGCGTGCGTGTGTGTGTCTATTTGTGTGTATCTTCTCTTTATTCATCATGTCATTGTTAGCCATGGAAGTTCATTTAGAAAGCTCTTAGCAGAAACACTCCATTGTTTTCTAAAAGCTGGTAACCAAGGCAAAGCTGCTTTTTAGTAAACAGCCTCAATGACATTCACATAACCTGATGTATGAGGCATAGAACCTGTACTCAGAGCAATACAAAATGTTGGTAATGTAGGTTTCAGCAAACAAGGATATGTAAAAACTTCTTTATGTTGCAGCTTTAGGTTTCTTCATTTTCAATTTCATGGTCTGGTTAGGTTTAGACATAAAAACAACTTGGTTAGAGTAAGGAAAATATCATGTTTTGCCTGAACTGATTCTGTCACCATAATATAGGCTGAAAAACTCCCTGACACCTCAATATAAATATCAATGAGTTTCAGGCTTGCAAATGATGAAAAGCAGTCTCAGACAGTGGTCTTTGACTTGGCAGCTCTCTCGCCTAGCCGTAACGCTGCCGCCACCTCTCTGGACAGGAAATGCTCTAATTAGATCTTGACATGACAGGAATTGTAGAAATCCTAATAGGCTAGTACCAATTTGAACATATCATGGTTTGCAGGGATGTAAAATGCCAACCCTTTGTTCTGGTGACTGGGCTGTAATAACACTGGTCTGATTAGTTGTCTTTAATTTTTTTTTTCAGTTGATTTTATGTCAGAAGAAGCTAAGTGAGTCTTACATACAGGGCCTGTTATCAACAGTTAATTCTGATGGTTGATAATTGATTGACAGACCCAAGCAGCAAAGGGTATAACTGGATTATGCCTCATCAACTGAGTCTTCGTTCTGTGGGGTTCCCCAAGGCTCTGTTCTTGGCCCATTGCTGTTTGCTTCAAATTTTCCTCCTCTCAGGCAGATAATACGCAATTTTAAAGATATCTCGTACCATTGCTATGCAGATGAGATTTAATTATACATTTCTTGTTTGCCTCAACTCTGTAAAATATTGGATGGCTGATAATTATCTACAGCTAAGCAGTGACAGAAGTTCTAATTTCTGCCCAGGGTGGCATTGTCCCAAAAGTGATAGAAAGTCTTGGCTCTTTGTCAAACCTTCCCTCTGCAATCTAGGCATTTTAAATTAGGTAGACCTTGAGTCTTGACCAAAATATAAACAGTTTGGCGACTAAATTCTGCCCTTTTTTGTCAAGACCTCAGTTGGAGACGATTATTCATGCATTTATTTCCTCTCGTCTCAATTATAGTAACTCTTTTCACTTGTCTTAGCAAGACATCCTTTGATCGATTAATCGACATTTCATGTTACACCAATCCGTATATCTTTACACTGGCTATCCATCAAATTCAGAATCCAGTCAAGAACCTTGCAATCACATGTAGAGCCTTGTATTCTCAGGAACCTGCAATATAAAACAAGTAGGACTCTGAGGTCTGAGATCAGGGTTTGTTATCTGTTCCTTGCTCACGGATAAATACAAAAGGAAACTGTTCTTTTGAAGTAGTAGCTCCTACAGTCTTAAAGTATCTCCCATTGGACTTGGGCTCTGTGGACACTACTGGCACATTTAAAAAGCAGCTGAAGACCAAATTGTTCACTTGTTTTGTTTATTTTTTGTTTTTCCTCTTGTTTTAGCTGCTTGTCTGCCTTTAATGCCTTTTGCTCTGGCGCTTTATTTCTTTAGTGATGTCTGTTCTTGAAGGGTGCTATATAAATAAACTTATTATTATTATTATTATTATTATTATTATTATTATTATTATTATTATTATTATCATTATTATTATTATAAGTGAAAGCCAAGGATTTATGCACCCTAGAGTGTAAATACAATTCTCCTGTGGTTGACAGCTTGGTATAAAAGGGGCACTGCTTAGTTTTGGAAATTCAAACTCATTTTTGAAATGTACAATATTAATGAAGGAATAGTAAAAACTCAGTTTCAATAACTGAATAAACAAGTGGTTCTCAGAAGAAAGTAAGTCCCAGAACACTGTTTGAAGCTAGAAAGGTGGCAGGATACGCCACATGAAAACAAAGTAAAATGGTATGAAATTGTGTTGTCCTTCAAGGTCAATTTGTTTATTCAGTTTATTCAGTCATGAAAATGAAGAGTTTGTTTATTTAGTTTGTTTGTGAAGATTTTTCTCTTCTGTTTTAAATGTCTTCCTCAAAGCTACACCTTTACATAAAAAAAAAAAAAAAAAAGGAAAATGCGCCTGGAAGTCTTGAAGGATTTCACCTTTACTCACTCTTTCCAAGCAGGGGTGACTCTTCTCAGAGGGGGAAAATGGTGTCTCTGCTCCATTTTTTTTTTTGGTACTTGATATTCACACAATGTTGCAGTATGTGTCTGCTATTTTGTCCCCTCATATGTATGAAGGACGCATGAGCTCGTTTGGTCTTTTAATCTCTTGAGCAGTCGGAAACCCCTGTGGGATCAAAGGGAAGTTTTACTGGATATAGATCTGTGTGTCTGTATAATCTATTTAAGTTTAGGGAACTTAAGCAGGGGCAGGTTGTGTGTGAATGTGGGTGTGTGAGCGACTCTATGAATACGTGATTAAATGAGTGTCAGTGATCTGTGTCTGCGTAGTATCCTCATTACCAACATCATGGTTTGGCAGTCAGCCTTCATGATTAGAGCAGGATTTATTTGTCCCTGTCTCCTGGAGGAGGGAGACCCTGGACAACTTTTAGCAGGTCCATTTTCAGGAACGACGCCCGGCAACACATCTTCCTCTGAAAACCACAGCGCACATCTTTGCAGTGCGGCCTTAGACATCTCAGTGTCAGGATTTTCAATTTCGTTTCCATTACTACTTCGAGGCGTATCGAAGGGTAAGCTGCACCATCTATACCTCAGAGCACAGTTTAACATCATGGATCATCAGAAATGTGACCCCTTTTAAATGCACCTGCTCACCTTCCTGTCCTAAGAGACCAAGTGAGACTGAGCCTCTGGTGTTTCTGGAGAAAGAAAAAAGAAACATTTAGGATAGGATCTGAACATCAAGCATTACAGGTAAGCCCAAGCGAGTATCAAAGTGAAAAATACTTCACTCATCTCTTGCCCACCCATGTAGATACCAAGCGTACCAAGAGTGTGATTCACTGCGACTTTGTCTAACCTGAACAAGCTCCTTTTTCAGCAACAGACTGTCTGTGAGCTTTGAAAGTCTCTTAAGTGTTGAACAAAAGTGTCTACCGCTGTGGTTTCTCTGTCTTTCAGTACTTTGTTTGAACAAAAGCAGGTACATTTCTGATGTGCCTGTTTGCCTTCATGCTGTGTGTAAACTCTTGGCTGTCAGTCTCTGTGGTTTTCCTGACAACTCTGAAAACAAGTTCAAGTACTTTTGTCTCTCTTTTATGTCCCCACTGTGTATTGATCACAAAACTTAAGTTTTGGGGTAAATCTTGGGGACTGTTGGCTGGTTCAAGCTGCACTTCTCATCGGTCTACATCAGGGGTTCTCCAACTATCACTTCATCTTATTTTTACTAATGTTTACATATCTCACATCTGCAGTATGTGATTGTTATAAAATGCAGCAGTTAAACAGCTAAAGGCTACTAATTTTTTATTATTTAATATCGTGTATATATTAATGAAAGGAACGTTGTGATTTTAGTATCTAGTTGTTAAAATACTGTGGTGAAAGAACACGAAAATGATAACCAATGCATGCTTATGTGCTTCAAAAAAGGTTTTCATTTCAAAACAACCTTCAAGGCCATTCAGATACAGTTTTCTGAGTTAAAGGGGACATTGTTCTCATTTTCAGGTTCACAATTACATTTTGTGTTGCTACTCCAATAGGATTACATGTTTCAGTGCTCAAAAAACAGTTTTCTCATACTGTCCAGTGCAGCAGCTCTGTATTCCCCCACTGTCTGAAACACTAGTGTCTCTTGAAGCCCCCCCACCCAGCATCGCCTACAATAACAGGGCAACTGTGCAAAGTCAATTCTTGTGCACAATTATGTGCCAAACTAGCTGCAAGGTAAATGTGTGACAGGGTGATCTCAAGTAATTAGGAAAAGAGTTTTGTGTTAGAGAGAGGATATAAATATATATAAAACACTGAAGGGCCAAGAACAAAAAAAGCAAGATAAGTCTCCTTTTAAAATGTGCACCTGAATGCAGCATGAAGTTCCTCTGTGTGTGTCATACTTGGACACAGACAGCAGAGGAGAGAAATATAGATACAGAGAAAAGCAGTTCGCCTGTAAATGATACCAAAACATGGCCAAGTCTCTCAGCATAGTTTTTTTTTTTTTTTTATTAGGTACAAACAGCCTTACGAGATTCGCTCGCCAAAAATATACCCACATTTGGCACTTGGCGCACTCCGTCTCTGACTCAGACATATTCTTACAACTACATTTACAGGAGTCACAGAAATTGTGAACCAGAGAAAATGAGATACATTATGTATCCGCAGTTTAGGAGCTGAAGGGAAATTAGCACACAAACCAGGCGGCAACAAGACACAACACTGGTCACGACAAAGGATGGCAACCAATTCTGAAATAAATCAGTTACTTTTCACTTAAAATTTTCAAAGATTTTAGGGATTTACCTGCAGTAAGTTTATAACCTTAAACCCTCTTTCAACATCTGACACGCAATCACACACACAACTCCTCGAAAGCCAAGGTGAGACATAATGAATGGCACTAATTGTCTCTGCCATAACCTTTTTAGGGGCTGGAGCAGAGCTGAATACAGTGAAAAATCCAAAGCTAAAGTGTTGGTGCATTCATAGCGAGAATGAGTGTGGGAGGGTGGAGTGACTCTGAGTTAGGAGAGGCTCAAGAAGAGGACACAGAGAGAGAGAGAGAGAGAGAGAGAGAGAGAGAGATGCATGTGATGAGGGTTATTTTAGATGTTGGTGAATATGCACTGTATCTGCTGTGTGGGAGACAGGGTGTAGACAGCCATCACATATTATTCAGCTTGTTTTTTTTTTTCCCTGTGTGAAAATTCAGCGATTATTCAGTTTGGGGATGTTTTTAATGCGCGTCTTATCTTGGTTTTGTTTATTTGTGTAGCTAAAAGAGGGGGGGAAAGTGATTCAAAAGAAACCTACAAAAAAATGTAAATTACAGGTTTGCTCAAAAGAGATTGTTAGATAAAAATAAATGTATGCATAAAACATTTCAACTGCATCCAGTTTCCGGAGTTAAAAAGAAAACAACATGATGTGGATGTTCTCTATTCCCACGTTAGCTCCCCCTGCACACAGTAATTTTGCACAACCATTAATTTGTACCATCCCAGACTGATGAAGGGCTCTTTGCTCAAGGACAAAGGCACCTGTGCTATATCGAGAATCTCTATTCAGATTTTTTTTCGCTCAGTTTTTTTCGTTTCACTTTGTTTTTGTTTGTTTTCACCTCTCCTGTAGGAACTACTCATTAGCAAGATGCTCCATTCAACAACACCAGGATAGGTGAAGTAAAAATAAAAGAAAAAAGGGAATAAAAACAAAAAGATGGCGCTATGTAGGATGTTGTTTTTGCTGAAATCTTCACTGTAGCTGCTGAGCTAAAAGCATTGGCACGCACCTCGTCTTGTGCGTTGATTGTTGAAATAAGGTCTTTTGGAATCATTCATTGTAGGCTTGAATAGATAACGAAGACTGAATTTTCATTTTTGGGTGGACTTTTCCTTTTATGTTCGAGGATCTGACCAAATCTGGTTGGAAAAAGTAGCTGGAATGCAAAATCAACTATAAACTTCAGTTAGAAGATAACCCTGAAGTACCAAATTATCTTTTCTAAATGTATTCAGCAATTACACGATTTCACTGTTTTGTCGTAGGTGTACTTCAGGGGAGTCCATTTTACATCTGATTTTCATGTTCCCTTGACTGTTGAAAAAGAATCCAAATGAACTGAACAATCATTCCCACCTACTGAACACCATGGAGCTCCAACAGCGCGCATAAGATTATATTATTGGAAATGGTATAATGGGCAATCAACACCAACATAAATGATCTGTTCTTTGTCACAAATTCCACATTTTTGTTTAATTGAGGCTCATTTACTAAAACAATTGTTTGCATGTCATTTCCCGAAACTCTAAAAAAAAAAAAAAAAAAGGCTTAATTTCACTGTGTACCGGCCCTGTCATTACTGTCTGCTTCATAATGTGCTGCATAATTTAGTGGTGAGCAGCGGAGCTCAAATTAAAAAATGAAATCGTAAAAAAAGATTCATACAATCCAGCATCCACGAGGGAAGGAGAAAATTAAAACTTTTCAAGTGGCGTAATTGAAATCACAGATGTGAGATTGAATGTGTTCATGTGTGTGTGTGTGTGTGGGCGGAGAAGAGACACACAAACTGTCGTCATAAAAGTTCCTCCAATTCCCATCGCCGTTCTCCCGTCTTTGTCTTCCCTCTTCATTGTGTCTCATTTTCAGCTTCCTCCCCTCTTGCTGTCTTGTTGCTTTTTCCTTCCCGTTCCTCTTCCTGCTCTTCTCATCGAGCCGTTCTCTACTCTGTGCTTGCAGTGTCTGCTCATTTTGTCCTCTAAACCTCAAATTCACTGTTCCATTTGCCGGGAAAGCTTGCAGATAATGAGACTTCTTGATTGATCCCGCTGTTTCCAGTGCTCAAATGAGAACAGACGTTCTGTATTTTTTTACAGCAAATGACCGATTTGATTAGCTCTTTTTTTCCTTGCAAAGGAAGAATTGATTCTGACCTTTGCTGATACTGAAACATTATTAATAGAAAATATTATCGAAAATAATAAATATATCGAGCTGGTGGAAAGTCATTCGAGTCCTCTCTCTCTCACATACACACACACACAGACTTTTTGCAGCAGTGGCAGCAGTTTATGAATGCCTGTCTCCTGACGTCAACCTATCAAGTGATAACAGATAGCAAAAGAGTGAGAAAACACCTCCAGGACAAGTCTAGCAGAGCTCTGCTTTATTACACAGTTGTCACTCTGCATCTGGCTCATCTCTGCCGGGATGCCACCTTTCTGAGCTGCGCTCTTCACAAATACCTGAACTCCCTGTGCGAGCTGCTGCGGAGACGAAACGAGGGACGTGGACTGAGGCATCTCAGCAGTTTAGTTTGGATCCTTCATGTTGACGAGATTCAGGCAGAATTTAAGAAAACTGTTCACCCCAAAATCAGAAATGCATATTTTATTACACTGAGGGGAAAACCTAGGGGAGGAGGACCCAAATGCAGACACACGAGAGGCAGGAGAGAGGAAACAAAAGCTGAAATTTACAAAAAACAAGAACTTGAAAAAACAAAAAATGAGTCAAGGACCATAAACTAAGTAGCAATAAAGCAGAACAAGGTGCAACAGAAAAGGCAAGTTCAAATCAAATGAAAAGTAAGGAATCAAAATCCAAACAAACCAATGAGGGAGACACTAGAGAGAACATCACGGCGAGACGGACAGAGGCTGACGGGATCACAGGGTACATCACAGAACGAGCTGACAAAGTAGAGAACAAGTCTATACAGGTGAGGTAACGCACGGAAAAACACTGAGAGAGGAAAAACTCACAGGAGAACTAAAAAGCACACAAGACAGCATAATATCAAAAATGAAACAAAAAAAACACAAGACCCTGGATCAGGACACATTTTCCGTCTTACCTGTTGTGCCATTTATCTATTTGAATTGTTTTGGTGTGAGTTTGTGGTGCTCAAAGCGCTGAGATAACAAATTGAAAACTCAATAGCAATGTCTCTTTCCAGAAAAAAAAAAAAAAACGACCAGGTTATGCAGGATAATCCGCAGACCTTGTTGTGAGCCATTTCGTGTTGGAACCATTTTTCTACTGGACTACACCCACCAAACCACGTCACCGTGCAAAAAGTAATGGTGGTCTACTCCTTGATGAGATGAGGCTAGCTAACCAAGCTAGCTGAGCTAGCAAACACTACCATGCAGCCTCTCATCCATGTGGGGAAGCACATGGAAGCTACACACAGGGGAAGTTCAGCCTAAAGAAAATAGACCCTATGTCATTTTGAATTAAGATTAATAATAAACATACTGAGGGGGAAACACATAATATCTGATGTAGTCTCATGCAGCAGCTCTCTTGTGCAGTGCTTCCTGTGTTTCTGGGTTTAGCATCTAAATAAAGAGTGAAATTGCTGATGCTGTCAGGAAACTAATTTCTTCTTGCGGACAGCCATGAAACACATTGTTATCAGTGAGCTGTAACATTAAATCAGCAAAGTTCCTTGTTCCTGACCAGCTTAACTGAAGCTCAAGACTTCCTCACTAGTTCTAGAGAGTAGTTTGTTGTTAATAGACTATGCATATACCTTAATTTGGCTATAAAACCAAAACAATGAATTGTTAAAAAAAAAATAACTGCAGCTGGCACAGAGATCCCTGAAGACAGCTGGTGTTGTCAGCGTTTTCCTCAGGGTCACTTCAACCAAGTCGCGCTCCACCTGAAGTCTTAACTCCGGTCCGTCTGCGTCCTGCCAAATGTGATGCAGGACTTTTTGTCTGGCCAACAGAGCGAATTCCAATCTATCAGTTTTATGTTCAGAATGAAAATGAACTCTTTCATAATTCAATTTAAAGGGATGTTGAGACGTCAAGGTGAAAGATTAAATCAGTCTCGCTGAGAGACTTCTAGTTATGAATTTGGAAGCGATACACTTTAAAAACGTTTTCTCCTTTTCTCCCAGCTTTGCTTCTGCTGTATGATGTCACCAACAAGACGTCCTTCGACAACATACAGGTAGGTTACGCTTTGTTTGCTCCTGTGTTTGATTCTTGCATTCCCTTTTCACACTTGAACATCAGCACACACTTGTTTTCCTTCATTAACATGTGCACCAAATGTCACGCCTGACTTGCTAATTTGAAAGTATTCATTTTAATTAACTTGGGCAGATTGTTTTTATAGATCCAGAGGCTGTGGATAGATCGTGGCCACAAGTGTTATCACAAAAAGCATCTGATACGTCGGGTGATACGCCTTTGTAGCGACAAAATGCCGAGCTTCATTGTCTGCGTCATGTTTTGGCAACATCACTAACACATTTGTTATTATCAGAATCAGTCCGCGTGACAGATGTTTGAGCCAGCGGAGAGAGTGATCAGATGTGGGGATCAAAGAAAAAGACAGCAGAACAAACGGGGACGGGAGGATTGGTGTAGATGGATTATGATTTAGTGAGGGAGAGCACTGCCATCTTTTCCTCAAAGCCTGGACCAGGGGGACAACTCAACTGTCCGTTCATCTGGCAGACCTCCAGTCTCTTTTTTTCCATCCCTCTCTTTCTCTTTCCACTGTGAGGAGACAAATATGTGATGTTGCATGTGACTTGGCATGGCTGCTCTGCTTCATAGAGCCAGCATCATCAAACGCAATGAATTTCTCAATATTCAGCTTTAGTATTAATGCTGTGTTTGAAATCCTGTGGAGACCAAAGTGTTGTATCTGCCCTTTCTATAGCTGTTTATTCTTTACTCCTCTGTTATCCAGAGCTTCTTACCTCCAGGTTTATTAAACTGAAGCTTTTATTTATCGTTTGGACATGTTAGGCACATCGTATGAAGATTTTTGTCATATCATGATCAAATAACGTGTGTGTTGGAGGAAACTTTCATGTCAGGAGGTGGAAGGTATAGCAGTTGGATTACAGAGGGGCAAGATGGCTGCCAAGCCAGAGTTTAAGATGTAACCAAAAGAAGCGTAAACATGCAAATTAAGGAAATGGAAACATATCAGTGGTTTGCAGAGACACATTGCCAACCTTTAATCTGACAACATGCAAACTCAACACAAAAAGGTCCCAGTCAGACCTGGTTGGGTTCACAGTGGGAACACTGTGGCACCTGGTGGCACAGACTGTTAAATGTTGTGGCTGTGCGCACTCCGGCAACAGGAACACTGAAAACAGATTAGATGATGAAGGGTGAAACTGATAAGAACCACCTGAGCACTCATGCAAAGGAAACCATTCATTAGTACGGAGGATCTGATTTCCTCCATGACCAGATAGAGACGCAGCTTCACCAGCATATGGCTTGATTTGAAAAAAAATGAAATGTTGTTTCATGCAGTCTGTCCTGAGAAGAGCAGTTTAAATATTAAATCTCAGTCTCTTGTGCACCCAGACATATTCTCTTTATTGATTCAGCTAATTAAAAGAAATTGAAAATTCAATATAGGAGAGCAGACAGTCAGCCTGGCACAAGGAAGATATTTATCATATAGTAATAGTCCAAGCTTGCACACTAGGAGGTTGCTACAAGGTAGTTTCACACAGAGTATGATGAGCTAGTTCACGTTTATAGTAAAACGTCGCAAAAAATGAACATTTTGCTTCAGATCTCCTCAGTGTAGTCAAGTACAAGTATTACTGTAGGGTCTTCACTTGGATGGAGGATTTTGCAGCTCCTGGCTTGTGGTCCTATCGATTGTTATTGATTTCCTGTATCCATAAAAAGATGTGAATGTGTGGGGGGGTAAAAAAAAAAAAACAACAACAACAACAACAAAGAAGAGAATACCTTGAAGTAAGAAGAAATCATAATAAATATCTGCACCATGGGGAGAGAGGATTTGAAAGGATACAGAGGCAAAGTCAAACTGAGACTACAGTCCTCCAATCAATACTACTAATAATTCATTACTGGCTCAGTAATGAAAATAATGTATTTTACAGGCCTACTGTATGAGAACCGGGAAAAACTCCCACCACTAACCGAACTAGCATCTTATGAATATATTGCAAAACATGAAAAAAGTCAGTGCCTCAAAATTGCAGCTTTTCAGAAACATCCATCTTGTCCATTACCCTCTTCGACGGCGCCGCTGCTGTGAGAAGGACTGAAGTCGTGCCAGCTGGTGTCACTAAGTCATCACACCTGCTGGTTCCTTTCGGTGCAGTAAAATGCACCATTCAAAAAGGAGGGGGAGGCAACTTCCAGCTGCTTTAATTGACACCGGCCATCAGACAGAAATGTATCCTTCAGCTAAAGGGCTGTTAGAGGAGAGAGAGGGTGTTTGTCAGATGATGTGCCCGTCTGCCCCAGGAGACCATTAAAGCAGAAAAATGTGCTTCTTTCACTCCAGATGTGAGCAGCAGCTCAAGGAGAGAAGGGGGGTGGACAGGGAGAGCTCTGAAATGTTTGGCAAAATGTAACATCAGGGAGGACGAGTAACTGTCAGCCATCTGAAAGGAAGTCTCCAGCGCTGGTGAGCTGCTGCAACAGAAGACCTTCATCCTTTGTCTTATCTCTTCATGGTCCAATACACACAGCTCCAGGCTCTGTCTGCTCAGAGAGATGTCCTCCACACTGCTGTGGTCTGACCACTAAACCTATGAGTTTATAAGCCCATTAGTATAGTCTCAATGTATCACTTAACTGATTATCAAAGCAGTAGCTGTGATTAATTTTCTACAGGTGGAATCACAAATCACAACTAACCCAGTGTTATCTGTCTTTTCCACCATTTCCCTCCTCGTTTGATTATTTGGGCTTTATGGTTTGATTAGACGATGACACGATGTATGAGCCAATGGGTTGTGAGCATGAGTAGTAAGGAAGTAGGCTAGCAGTAAGCAAACTAACCACCCATTTTAGGCTAGAAAACACAATCTAGTAGCTGAATCTTCTCTTATATTTTATCCTCTTGGCCTAACTTCAAGTTTGTTCAGACTTTTATGAGGCATGTTATCTGCGTTTCTGTTTAATAAGTGACTTTCAGCCGAATATATCCGCGATTACCGTAGACTGAAGCAAGCTCGTTAATAGTTGTAGTGTTGATTTGACATTACAACACCACCACCACAAGCAATAGCACTGGGCTGATTGGTAGTTACAGCTTCTTAGCTTCCCTAAACTACAATTAAGTGGGAGATAACAAGCTTGCATCCATTAGCACGTTGAGCAGCGTATATTCAGCCATCAGCTTAACTATCTCAGCGCTCCATCACACATTTCGTTGCTCTGATCAGTTGTAGGTCTCTCTGATTGCACCCAATGACATCCTTTTTGGAAATTGAAAACCGGTAAAAATTGAAGCACTGGCTAGCCATTTAGCTGGTGGATAAAACTTCTCCGCCATGCTCTCAAACATAAATTTCAGTTAATCTTGGGAGACTTACGCTGACAGGTCCTTCCCTGCCCTGCTCAGCCTTCTCCCGTTCCTCTCTATCATCTCCATATCCCTCCACTGTGCTCGCATTCAGTCACTGTCTATTACGGCGAGGAGATATGCTGCTGGCGAGCCACAGATGCCTGCTGGCACACCGCTGCCTAACGAGCGCTAACTCGTGTTAATGAACGCTAATGGTGATGAATGCCACACCGAAGGACAGGGAGAAATGAGAGGGGGCAAATCATCCTCTCCGCTTCCGCCCTCAGACCAGCTCCTCTCTGCAGTGCACGGCATCGCTGTCTGCCCAGATACTGTGGGAGACGGAGGCAGGCAGCACATCGCGACTGGGAGAGTCACTCAGGTGTTTCATGTAGTCGGTTTCAGATGGCTCCATGAATCAGTCTTCTGTTTATCCAATAAACAGTGGCAGATACTTGGTTGGTGTAAGCCATTGTAGCAGAAGTACACAACCCGTTTAGTAACGTGATGAATGTCTTCTTGTCATGAGCACCGCTTCAGGGAGACTATAAGAGTCCATTTAGGCCTGTGCTG
This sequence comes from Acanthopagrus latus, assembly GCF_904848185.1. Classification (NCBI taxonomy): domain Eukaryota; kingdom Metazoa; phylum Chordata; class Actinopteri; order Spariformes; family Sparidae; genus Acanthopagrus; species Acanthopagrus latus. The sequence goes on from NC_051061.1 coordinate 14,889,629, forward strand.
CAAATCATCCGTCTGGGTTACTGTGTTAAAAAGCAGCCCGGCTCCTATGGTGCTATCATTCAAAGCTGGGATCATTTGCCGTCAGAGGGAATCAAAAAGATTGTCAAAGCGGAACGATTCCGTGCTCTCCGTCTGTCAATTAACCTGCAGCTCCTGAAACGCACCATTTAGAAAAAGGCAGCAGACTGCTGTGGTGATTAGAGAAACTGACTTTCAGTTTTAGGATTCTGGACTTAGCCGGGGAAGTTGGCAGCAGACTGTCCTCATCAGGAAGTCGGCAGCATCGATCGTTTGTTCTGCTGTCAAGAAAGCAGACCGGTACTTGCATGGTGAGGACTTTCTTTTAGCCGTGTGAATTATGACTGCAGAGCCCTGTGAGCAGTCACTGAACCAGCGCTAATCACACCTTATTCCTGCAATGAATTGATGTTTTGGCCACATGGAGCAGTGAAACAAGCTGTTGATACATAACTGAATATTATCTGCTTGTAAAGTTTATCTCCTCCAACTCCTGAGGGAAATGCCTTGCGCCTCACTATGTTCACCAGCCTGTGCTGAGCAGTATGCAGCAGGTTTACCAGCGGATTCATTGAAAACAGCTGCCTGCTATGGTTGGAATGACGCTGATGAGCACAGTGAGGGTAAATAAAAACAGTAAGATTACGTAAAACCAAAACAATACGCTGAAAGATGCTACATTGCTTCGTAGATCTGCAAAGAGCATATAGTGAAATGGTGATCATTCCTTTTTTCCAAGGAAAAGTTTCCACATGTGTTAACAATTTATTGGTTGTAAAAGTATTAACAGCTTTAACCACAGTGCTTGCAGTACAGAAAATAGTCAAAGGATTATTTTAGTGATTTAGGAAGGCACTGACAAATTGTTCTTGTCGACAGGAACGTCGGGTCAGAAAACGGTCGGTGAGTCATTTTTAAAAGGCAGTGAAACACAACAAATTTTGCTGTTTGTAAGACTTTGTGATCTGCTGCTGTGTCCTCGGGCGAGACAGTTCTGCTGTGTGAACCTGCGCTTTTCAAACGGGAAAAAAAAAAACCCTGGCAGCTTTCTCATAACATTAGAATTGATCAGCGTTGAGGCACCGATCCAAGTGAGGCAGTCTCATAAGACACAAACTCTGTTTCATATCGACGGTGCAGATCCACACATGTAATCAAAGGTTTCTTGTTGGACAGTCCAGATTTGAATACTGGTTGCAATTATTTGTATCCGCGTTTGCGTTTGCGTTTGCGTTTGCGTTTGCGTTTGCGTTTGCGTTTGCATAGCCTGAATGCTTGATCATCGTGCTCACGTGTCTGCGTTGTAGAAGTGCAATAAAAGCAATAAGAGAGATGAAACCTTCTTCTGTGTGCCTTCATTCATCTCGCTGTCTGTCCCCGGGGCTCGGGGTGGCTTCAAATGAAATGGCCACCTGCCTACCACAGAGCTGTTCGCTAAATGTCATGGCACCGCCGCAGCAGATGGTGATGAGAGAAACTGTCAGTAAATAATGCAGTGATGTGAATTTAAATACCACTCACTGAAAATCAGTGGAGACCATTTTCAAAGTTTGTGAATAAACTTCCTGGATTATTCTGCCCCATCAGTGAGGGCATGACATGCAGTAATCCCCTGTCATTACCTCTCCGCTCACACATCGCCTGTAATTTGGCCTCCGCGGAGCATTATTAGTATGTCAGCTCCACTGCTTCACTAGATTATTGCCTGTCCTTTGACTGTATGTGATGCAGCCAGCGGAGCATGGAGCCCTGCAGAGGGAGAACGCTCCACAAGTGTTCAGCTGCCTCCTGTGGACATTTCCATTTACTTTGGTGTCTGGCTAAGAAGTGACAAAACAGATGGGATGCTCATGTGCGCGCTCTCAAAACACAGCAAGATGAATGAAGACGTCCCATAAGATCTCTTGGTTTTGTTGTTAGCGGAGCCGTTCAATTTCCCAGGCGGCGTTAGAAAAATAACCGAAACATCTTAGTAGATGGATTCTTGTCAGAGGTGTTTGACTGCTGCTCCCTTTTGTTGAGGAAAGCAGGCTTGCCGCAGTTGTCTTACCAGTCCACGATTCGATTTGCCTTTCGATTGAAAACATTTCAGCACAGACAGCCATGCTATTGTTAGTTTTAGACCTGTATGCCCTGACAGCTGTCATAACATTCACCAAAAATGAAGACTCCAGAGTTCAACCAAAAACACTTCCACCCTTCAGCGATTCAACAATAAACAAAAAAACGATAGAAATTCAGTTTGCTGTGAAGTTTGTTATCTCAAACCTCACCAGAGTAAAGAATCTTCTCATGTGAATTCATGAAGGATCTTTGGCAATCTTAGATCAGCACCTCTGACCAGAATCCATCTACAAAGATGTTTTGGTTATTTTTCTAACGCCGTCTGGGAAATTGAATGGAACGGAAAACAAAAGCACTTATTTGGTGGTATTTCTCATCATGTTAATGAGGGAAAAAAGTGGTTGGTAACCTCACTGAGAAGTTGGAGGTGTGCAGCTCCTCCTCCAACAGACACTTTCTGCGCCACCGCTCCTCCAAAATTTCTCCCTGATATCGAAGCAATCCCATTTTTTTGTTTGAGACTTACTATCGTTTCTTTGCTTGGGCTGATTTTTCCAAATCCCTCAAGACTGATTGCAGGGAATTCAGATCACCTGTGTGCAGGGTGGAGAGACTGACTCCTGATTGAGGAGTGGACGCAGCTTGGGGCCTTCCCCTCCCAGCCAATCACAGTGTGACCACGCCCTTTTTGTGAAGGCTTAAAAGAGGTGGGGGATGGCACCCAGGTGGCTCTCCCTCATTCTGAATCCTTCCCTGACCCATTGAGAACCTCATTCTCCTTAGATTGCCATCCAGAGGCTCTGGTCTGCTTAGGCCTTACTGTGTTTTCGTTGCTTCCCACATCTTTCTAGTAAGCAAACTGTGTTTTTTTTTGGGGGGGGGGGGACCTCTTAAAATCCAAACATACATCTTCAGTTTGACATTTTAGTCCCTTGGGCCTTGTACGAGGCATTTGTTATTTATTGGGCATTCCCCCCTAGATATTCATGTTTTTGTTATCAATATATTTACACATATATTGTCATGTAGGTGCGGTTGGGCTGTGAGCATCTTACTGCCAGTACTGCCACAACATATTCAAAACTGATCCACCTTCAAAAAATGCACAAGATGAATGTTGTTTTGCTACAGTCAACCTAACACAGTGTATTTCATGTGTCGAGCCTATTCAAAGGAAAAGTAAAAGAAAACAGTGCTCTAGATAGCGAGTGTCTTTTCTTGTAGAAAGCCAGTGCAGTGGGTATGACCCGTGTTTTCACAAGCTCATTAGTTGGTGATGAAATAATTGACACTGCGGCAACCCTGACGAAGAGTCTGTGGAATGGACCTCCATCTCTTCATCATCTTGCTGATCTTTGTTAGATAACCCCTCTTTTCCTCCTGCTGACCCCAAAAAACACTGCCTTTTTATGTTCTGAATTTGTTTTGTTGCAATTCTGCAGACGGCAGCTCTTTACCTGTGGGGGGGCCAGACAAATGTCAAGCCATTCAGACACTCTCAGAGTGATAATGTGATTTGCCGAATGTTGCTTTCAGAAAAGCGCCATGAACTATTTAGAAAAATCAGAGACAAATTTGTCATAAACTGAAGAGCTCAAACGCCCCCTTTCAAGCCTTTTCTTGCTCAAAGTGTACGTCTTCTTTATGTCAGAGTCTCTGAGAAAGGACAGGCACGTATTAACTGTTTTGTTTGCACTTCCATTACCCATTAACCTCAGACATTGTAATGAACTGACGGTGTTAGCGGTGTATGAAAAGAAGAAATATTCAAGGCGAGACACCTGAAATCCATTTGAGAGGCCAGATTCAAATGTTCTTTTCGGGATAGCCTTGGGTTCAGAGTTTTGGATAATCCATTAAAAAGAAAGTTCTTTTGAGACTAACAAAACAACAACAACAAAAAAATGTTTTTCTGGGGCGTCTGTTTCACGAACAAGAAAACAGAAGAGAGAAAGAGTCTCTACTGCTTCAGGAAGAAAAACAGTTGCAATCTTAAACGCAGGAGTGCTAGTTTTTTTTTAAAGTTTCCTATAACCTTAGGGGGTTTCATCTTTACTTATACATGAAGTCACTGGCACATTCTCCCAAAAAAACTTCCTAATAAGATACAGTTTTATCAAATCTGGGATTCAGGAGTCTTGCACTGTGTTTGCTCAGAATGAGTCATCCAGTCATTATCTACAGTGTCTGTTTGTGTTTCTGTTTCCTTTCTCCCCTCAGAAACTCTTGACACTACAGTTTTGAAAATACACGATCTCTCTAAAACCAAACTCTGTGAACTTAACAGATATTACTGCACCTTCTCTCCTCATCGTTTGTGCACTGAGGTGTGTTTTCGCTCTTTGTCCTAAGTTAAGCAATCGGCCAAAGACAAATACTGTTAATCCGCTACAGAAACACTGACACGGAATCCAGCAGAGCATGTCCAAAACCCCTCTCACTCTGTCTGTATTGTCCTTTTCAGAGTGTTATATCTCTAACTGGCACTGACAAATGCAAGGCCATCATTATTTTTTTGTTGTGGTTACTCTGACTTTTTTTTTTTTTTTTTCCACAGTCCTGTTACCCTTTTATCATGCAGACAGCAGGACCTTATGGCTTTTAGTTCGGAATAGAAAGACTGTGAAATGGGCTTTAATAATACATATGAGCAGAAGGGTGAGCGGACCCCGGTGTAGTGTAGGTGGCTTCTACATGAAGGGAAAATTTGAACACTAATTATACTCATTTTGTCTAATGACACAAACAGATTGGATTTTAGCAAATTGCACACAACTATTAACACAGCAAGGTCTTTCTGTAATCCAGAGTAATGTTATAGCAGTGTTCGCAGAGCAGGAACTTGCTCTTGTGTTTTTGTTTTGTTTTTTAAATGTCATTTTGTCAAGCAATCAGAAGATATACATGATGCTCACTGGGATGGTGCAGAAGTCCTGGAAAGTGGCAAAACAATGGGCGAAATCACTGTTTTTTTTTTACTGTAGCAGCAGAGGCCATCATGAATTAACTCTTGCCTCAAATATAGTGATGACGATGTTAGCGGTTATCTCAGCTTGGGCCAGACGAACATTAAAACTGTAAGCGTGTTCTGGGATAAAGCCTGAAGACAGGGTCAGGATCTGTTCTGTAAAATTTTAAATTCTCTCCAAACACTTCAACCACCCTCATGACAGGCATTTCAACCAGCAAAGACACTAAACAAAGATGGTGAAAATGGAGAACATACTCTCTTAGGATAAACATGTTACCGTTGTCGTGTCGGCATGTTATGATTCTGATGTTGCATGCGCCACAGCCTTGCTGAGCAGCTAGTATGGATGTAGACTCACTGCCAGTTTCAACTGAACACATCTGTATACTGTCAGACATAGGAACGGCACAGAGCATTCAGTCTTTTTTTCAAAATAAAACACCCTGTGCAGACTTGGGATCCAGGGCACAACACAGTTAGAAATAACAATGAAAACAACTAAAAACAACCACAAAAGAAACCATTTCTCTTCGTAGGCAACTCATCCACCTGAGAGGTACAAAAAAAAAATCCAAATAATCACAAAGAATGAGCAAGTCAACAAATCTGACAGGCACAACACTCAGCTTTAAAATGCTCCAGCTGGGAAATTAAGCCACCAGCAGAACGGAACAAAACCATGTCGCGCACAAGCAGCTATAATCAATATTTAGGACCATACCTCCCCACCACCGAACGGCAGTCAGGCACAGTTGGTGACTAGCAGTCGAGCCAAATACTTCCCTCAAACAGAGTCTGGTGGATTTACATTCACCAGGACAATGTGGTTCTGTGATGTGGCACTGAAAACAGACGTACGATATTGAGGTACTGTAGTTCTTAGCTTTATTGTAACATACACTAAAGACAAATTGAGATGGAGATTTTCAGTCCGTAATGTAAAAACAGCCAGAGAATGTGCAGTACAGTGAAATTAATTGCTTCACATCTATGTGAGTGGGTACCTGCTGATGGTTTCAGCAGAGCCAGAACAATTAAGCACATCACCGCGAGGGTGCCATGAACATTCGGTGCCCACTGCCTACAGTATGTGTTCGCACAGCTTGTTGTCTGCCGTGTTAGTAAGCCCGCAGCATGTCGAGGCATTAGCACTGGATCTGAGATGTTTTTTGGGGGGGATTTTCGTGGCAGTCGAAGAAGAAACAGCGCATCAAAGTTGAGGTAGCTCAGCAGAGGTCAGCCTCGTCCCACACAGAGCGACCGCATCATAGTCAGCAGACTCTACACATGGCTTCAGGTGTTTTCTGAACTTTTCCGCACTTGTTGTTTTTTTTCTCCTTCTGTGTTTTATCTGGGCCTCTCAGCTTAGATTTAAAACGTGGAATATCTGACTTCTGTGACAGTGAACGCACTTGATATGAACAGAGATTCATATCAAGCACTGTTTCTTCCAAGAATAGAGGCTCTTTGAGATCAAAAAAGGCAGATTTTAAAGACGGCATGTGTGTGTTGACAAGGACTGACATGAGGGCTGACAAGAAATCATTTTGACTGACAGGATGGCACCGAGCCCCACGTCCCCCCCCTCTGACACACAGCACACGTCGATGGAAACAGTTGGCACCGGTGTCACAGAGGATATCATAATAATGAGGACGGTGCGTGTGCACACAATCTCAAAAATACTGGCATGCCACTAACAAGGAGGACTTCTGCATCTGCCTTCCTGCTGCGAGGTTAGACGAGACAGTGTGCGGATCAGTTTATTATAATGAAAATGTAGCAGAGAGGCACATTAGCAGGTTAACGACTCCTGTTCTCCGTCCCCTCAGCTGTGAGACATTTCGGCCTCCGCACACTTAATCTCATCTTTGCCGGCACTTGACATTCTGCCCACTCCACTCAGTTCCTTCGCAGCTTATTGAAAAACTTAAATTATTGATTTCATCTTTTATATTCATGATTCTAAGAGGTAGAAACCATTTGCAAGGCTGGCGACCCGGCATGGGCTGGCAGGGTGTGTGAAGTGACTGCACTCTTGACCACTTGCCACTCATGAACTCTCTCACCGTCATGCATGTTGTTTGGACACGTGGTCTGAAGATGTGAAGTTAAAAAGTTGCTGAATCAAAAACATCACACACTCAATCTACTTAATATTAATCTACTTGTCAGGTATGAACCAAGACATGGTCCTATAACTGATAAATTATCTAGAAACATTAGATTTTGACAGTGTTTCTGTTTCAACCAGCGCAGCTTTTCAAGTCTTTACGCTGCTGGCAGCCCCGGAAACTCAGACAGATTGCATGCGCTGTAACTGTGATGCTACTGAACTTGGACAGAGACACACACACACAAACACACAGACAACAGTAGGACTAGATGCAACTTTTAATCAAGAATGGTTATTCTTCCCACAGGCAGTTCAACATCAGTATGATTCATATCTGACACCTTGGCGATTATTAGAAGTGGCAACATGATGCTCCACTGCTAGACAGCACATGTTTATTTTGAGTAAACATGGCTGACCCGCTCAGTTTCCTTCTCTGAATCCTGCCATTCTGTCAGATTTTGTCTTGGAACTTTGATATTCTCCGGAACCACATTCAGAAAAAAATGGGTGTAATTTATTATCATTAATTTCCCAGTGAAGTTTTACTATTTGTATTTATACAGTTTTTGTATAAGTGTGTTAAATCTTAAATATCCTGCCTTCATTGGGCGGTTTATGCATCAATGCAAGACCAGCTGTTAACATTTTCTAAAGTGTACTCTTACAAACTACATAAGAACAAATGTATTTCTAAAGTGTTTAAAGCAACATTATGTAGAAACTGTGCAATTTGGTATTTTGAAGCTGTTGTTTTTAAGGTAAGAAAGTTGCATAATGTTGCTTTAAAGACGCCAACATCAGTGTATGACTAAGCAACACTAGAAATGACAGACTGTAGAGAAACAAAACATCTTCTTCTATAGTACTGTATAGAGACTACAAGTAAAAAAATGAGTCTGTGTCCTTTTTACAGCAACATCACTGAAGAAGAAACAAAACGATTTAATATGTTGTAGTGTGGAGGATAAAATGAGGAGATATCTCACATTTACTGTTTAATGTAAGGCTGGTAAAGCTTTCAGCTTTAGCGGCTTTACTAAAGCCTGAACTGGAGGAAGGACAAATGCTTACCTGTTTCGAAGCAACTTAGAAACCCAGGCACAGTTTCAGTATATTCTTTTGGTTTTGGTTTGTCCTCCAAAGATGAGACAAATGCCTCAAATTTTTTCTCCCTTCGCCAACATGCTCTTGTGTTCCTTTCTCTCTCTTTGTGCCGTTTGCTCAGAGGGCCGAGCTGAGTCACTTTTCAAATCTGTAAAGGACGGGCTCAGACAGTCGAGGAGCAGCTCTCCTCCGAGCAGAGCAATCATTTTATTCACTTGACGTCTCTTTCACAGTGTTGCTTTGGTGATATTAAATAGTCTGTCCAGCCACGGGGGTTGGTTTAATGTGGGGAGACACTTTCGGTCAAACGCGTTGCTTTCCATATGTACGCCTTTTATCTGGTTTATTTAACGCCGTGCAAAAGAGGTGTAAACTCGCCGCTGGTTGAAAGCGATGTACAGGTTTAGGGGTCAGCGCTTCTGTTTAGCTCGCGCGGCAGAGTCATTAATTGGCGGCGGGCCGTCGACAGAAGTGAGGATCGTCCGTCTGTGAGCGTCAACCTCAAACTTGTGCTCGCTCTACAGCTCTCTACTGCAACTTTTCAAAGCACATCAGTCATGCAGATGTGCTTCACAGCCGCGTTCGCTGGCAGATCGACGCATCAGCTGCTCTTTTATGAACACAGAAGCCTTTCTCTTCCCCTGTCAGGCCACAGAAATCAGCTTACAAGGCTGTTGTTGTCAGCGTTCTTCTTCTTTTCTTTTTTTTTTTTTATAACGCTGAATTGAATACTGAAAAAAGTCAACAAGCAGATTTTCAAATTCTTATGCATGATTGTAATCCCTGGTTCTTCTAAATTAAATATAGGTTAGAGATTTTTTTTTTTTTTTTTCCGTATGAAACCACTCCGGGTTGTGACAGGCTTTCTGAGTTTCAAACAGTGACACAGTGTCACTCCGTTTAGCTCAGCTGCCTCGTGGAGCTTAAACCTCCTCTCAGGGGAGAAGGCCTACTTTCTCCCCGCGCTCCTCCGGTACGCGAGTCTGACTCCCGTTGTTGGGAGCAGACTTCTCCACTCTGTCTGATGGTGTAATGCTCCTGATCAAAGCTCGGCAAGAATAGCATTGTCACCCACAGCAAATCTGCTTAGACACAAGTGCAACAGACGGAAAAGCCGGGTCACATGGAAGAGACACTCAGGGGCTCCTTGAGGACTTAAAGTCACGTTCATTATTGTACTCAGCAGAGTCTGAGCTGAGCTCTAATAGGATGCAAAGAAACTCCTGTGCGTCACTTTTCAGAACATGTGGGAAGTCAGTGAAATTTTCTGGTCACATTGGAGATATTTTTTGTTTGGACGGAAATATTAACATGACCCGACCTGAACGACATGGGTGAGGGCAGGATAGGCCTCGCTAGAAACCCTTTTGAAAAGGACAGGCATTCTCTTCTTTGCGGGTGGTCGGACGGACTTCTGTCTATCACATCTTCCAGATCAGCAGTAGGCAAACACTCTTAATTTCACCACAAAGCATTTTTATCAGTTTTCCTTTTTTCTTCATTTAAAAAAAAAAAATTGTGTGTAACTTGGTTCAAAAGCTTTTGTAAGAAAGACACATACTGTCAACATGCTTGTGTTAAAATAATTAATGGACAATGATTTGGACCAAAAACACAGGAGATCCAATATCTCAAACATGTTTGTTTTTATCACGTCGTCCCACTTAACTTGCATTCTTCTTCTGTAGACCCAAGTAATGTTAGCTAGCTAGTACTAATAGTACATGTCGACAGGTGGCTTGCCAGTAGTATTGGACATACTTGCTCTTTATCACTGGTAATGATTGACAAGGTAACATTTTCTAATTTGTAACAACTGGAAAACTGGAAAAAAAAAAAAAAAAAAAAAAATCAGGAGCTGTCAGATTTTACAGGGGAAAAAAAGTTCATGTTTTTATTTTGTTTCTTCCAACCACTTTTAAACATCACTGTCATTTTAAAAAAAAACAGAATAAAGAAATGCATTCCTACATCACAGGCTGACCTGGTTCGCCTCGCACCCTCGAGTAGGAGACCGCTGTGCTTTCTCATGTCGGTGCCAACAAAGGGAGAACAGATACAACATCAGAAGTACCCTCACATACCTCTGCCAGTGACAACTCGTCTCGCCAATGTCACGACGCAGCTGCCAGCAGCTGTCTGCCTGGCTTTTATCTTTCTTCCTCTCTGATACAGATCCTTTGGTCTTTGTCTTGTCTTTCACCGTCACCGTCTGTCTCACCATTTTTTGTCTTTTTGGCACCGTCTCTGTGTTACCTTCCCGTGTCCCTTCCATTGTTATCTTCTCTTGCAGTCGAGCAGACAGCAGTAAGTTTGGCATTCTGGTTTCATGGAATGTAATATATCGGAGCAAATGGCAGCTAATAACTTTTGATGTTGTTGATATTGACTGGATGGTATACTTGGAAATTTTGTAGAAACTTTGGAGACTGACATTTTAATTCATCCCAGCACTGCTGGCAAAAGTTATATCAGGCCGTGCACAAAAAGTAGCAATCGAGCAGCTGAATTCGATCGGGTTTGTTAAAGGTTTTTTTGTCACTTGCGAGCACAACAAACCTCCAGCTGCATTCGATTTGCGATACTACTTGGGGACTCGCCATCGCCAGGGCAAGGCACACAGAAATGTATTACCGCCCCTGCCGCGGTGCACATTGTCATTGACATTTTGCTCTCTGAGCATTTGGCTGGAGGTATTAGTCTTGAATAAAAGATGAACCCAGCCCAGTCCTTTCAGCCGCAGCCACTGAGGACATTAGACTTATTTGGGGCTTGGTTTATAGGAGCTCAAAGCCCTGTTCTAAATAAAAAGATGAATAAACCGAATTATATTTTTATTGTATTTTCTCACAGCATGAAGCTGTTGTTATTAGTAATACTAATCTAAAGATAAGAGTTATGCAGTAAAATAGACCAGACCATTGTTATATGTTTTGTTAAGTTGTATACTTGCATTATCTTAAATATTTCAAACAATGTTCAAAGACAAAGAAGTATACTCAAGGCAACAGTGATTTTAATTTGGTAGCCTGTTGCTGGGTCCCCTGGAAATAAGATTTAGTGCAACATGAGCAAAACTCAAAAACAATGTCTGTTTGCCCCCAAAACCAGATAACGTTACTTTACAGTATTTAAGCTGTAAACTAGCAAGGTTGTGTGTATCTGTGTGTTGCATTGGGGTCAATAACTTCACTCAGCACTCACCAGAGACTCCAGCTCTCGCTCCCATTTATTCTCTCTCTCTACTCTTTGAAGTATAGCACATTTACCCTTCCACTTCCAGTCAGCATCAAAATTACAGCTTACAGTGGAGGTCACCTGCTGCAGTTGGGCTGATAAATGGGAGTGAGGATAACTCCACTTTTTAATCCTAAAATCAGAGTGGAGTCCAAGTGATTCTGAGTGTTTCCTCTGGCTTCAGCAGTCTTTCATAAAAGTAAACTTTGAAAAAATATCTGTCACCAAGAATGCGCCAACTCTTTAGTCTAGAAGTATAAATGCACACATGTATCTTCTCTCAAGTGATAATGCAAGTATCCCATTCACTGCGCCAATCCGGGTTGAGTGGTTGCTCATGTCATTCTGCTCCTGTAATGAAAAAGATAATAGGAGGCTTTGGTCAAAAGTGACAAGTGGCATCATCTGGAATCATTGATTGTATCTGTGACAAACATCTGAATGATCTAATTACAAGCTACGGTTCATTAACGATAATACATGCAGAATCACCTCAGAGGAAAGCTGTCAGATTTTATCCGGCAGAGGTTTTGCTCAGACTTGTTGGAGGATGAAAGTTTGCAAAGTTGAACTGACGATCCGTCTGTTACAAAGAAAACATGTTAGTAGTATGACGGAGCCCACCTCATGCAAACACGGACTATTTTTACAGCAGAATTTATAGATGACGAGCGGTGGACTTCAGCAAGGCGACATGTGAATGATGGGAAATCCTTGAGAGCTGAATTATGCGTGAAGCAGGTAATTATCCACATACAAAACGTTCCTCTGTAGCATTTAGCCCCCTTCAGCAATATGTTGAAGAGCACCGGTGATGCAAATTCTACTTAACCCGACTCAGTCTTCCTCCACTTATCTCAGAATAGCAGAGGGCTCAGCTGGACCTTTCTCTAAACGTATTTAATATGTTCCTGTCAATCGGCACTCCACTTCCCCGCAGGTGGAGCTCGCTGCCTTATTAAAGAGCCTCTGAGCCACCGTCGGGGGTTTTTCCAAATCACTGAACCTCTCTGACCTCATTAAATCCGAAGCGCATGAAATCGCAAATGTAATTCAGCTTTTATTTTTGAGCTAAAACAATAAAGAGAATATCTTAAAATACACAAGTGGTGAACCGTATGGGCCAAAAGGTGAAATGCTCACACAGGAAGACATAATAGATCTAAATATGCTACAAAATCTGATGCATATACTGTTGTACACATCAGAATCAAACCCTGAGTAAGTCCAGCTTATTTCACCCCAGTTTGAGGCCAGAATGAATGAGTTCCAGATCGAAACCGTCAAATTCCCTTCTTCCATCTGCAGATTTGTTGTGTTTCTTTATCTCCTGATAACGGAACGCATATTTTATTGAGATGGTAACCGACGATGGTGGAGATATGTTTGGCCGTAACTCCAGAAAATGAATCCAAATAGAAAAGCCGGGATATAATAAAATCGAGTGCAATGAACCTTGGTGAGAGTGAGTGACTTATTGCATGAGCTGGCAGTATGATGGTGTGGTAGCTGAGCAAAAAAGGCAGATGTTTTATTTATAAGAACCTGCGTGTTTGAGAATGGTCATGCAATGCTAATCACGTCAGCCTGCAGAGGGCCATGCATCATTCCGTGGAACTGACTGGAGACGACCGGCTCAAGGCTCCAGAGTGGAAATGTGGGAAGACCATCGCTGCAGACTGACAGGGACGGGTTTTTAAAGATGGTGTGGAATTAGTTGTAGATCGCTTCATGCTGTGGACAGCAAAAGGCACAACAGGAGAAAATACACAGGGTGGCAACTAACAATTATTGTCATTATCAGTACATCTGCTTATTTTATGCATGAATTTATTTCTTTTCTATTTTTTTTTGGATGACTCATTAGGTCTGTAAGTTGGCCTTTACTTGATTCTCAAAATTCATTCTCGGAGACCATGAGTATCGGTGCAAAGTCTCATGGAAATCCATCAAACAGTGGCTGAGATAGTTTGTCTTGGTCCTCTTAAAATGTCCATTTGGAGTAGTACATTTGTATCATTTGGATCATTTTGACCCATGCTACACACAGGAGTTTTCATAACAACACATACCTCCATACACTGTCTATGAGAAGAACTGACACATAGACTTCATTATCCATACACACAGACTCTGAAATTCACAGGCAGCGGCATCAACACATCGTCCGTCTCGCCTCCTGTTATTTAATGCAACCTCTGGCTGGAGATGACCCTGCTGAAACCCCTACACAAACACAGAGTCATCACCAGAATTAATTACAGGGTTAGAAGGAGGAGAACCGGCTGCGTAGAAGGAATACTAAAGAAAAAAAGGCGCATTGATCACCGGCCAGTCAGAAATCCAATGTGGAGTAATTCACTGTGGGTACAATTAAGCTTTGTGCTGAGATGAGGGACATTATTTCAGCAGCAGGGGGTTCGCAGGTGTCCGAGCTGATTAAAAGCTCATTGACAGTGAGTGGATGGATGGCTCAGGTGGTGTCAGAGTCCCTAACAGTCAGAGGTGCAGCAGGTGAAGCTTCATCTTCCCCCTGTGTACAGCACTGTGAGCAGACGGTGGTGATTAAACAGACGATGAATGTTTTTTACATCTATTTCTTGCTTTTCATCCTTTTGTCTCTTTGTCCTTGCATCAGTTTTTTTTTAACCCATATTCATCTTCCAGTCGCTCTCACACTCTGCCTCCTCTTTATTCATGTTGTTAGATTTAATGCTCAGGTCTGTCCTTGTCAAGTCCCCAAACAAGGTTTTCTTTTCTCCTGAAGCACTTTCTATGCATGCTACATATTTCCTCTTCCTCCTCATCTCTCTTTCTCAGGATGTTTTTTTGTTTTTTTTGTTTTTTTTTACACTCATGATGTCTTATTCCTCGTCTGATGGTTACTCTGCGTCCTCTCTCTTGTCTCCCTGCCCTGTACTGTTACCAGGCATGGCTGACGGAGATCCACGAGTACGCCCAACAGGATGTGGTGCTGATGCTGCTCGGAAACAAGGCAAGGCATTGTGGGAAATCTTTTATCTAGCCTTTTGCGATGATCCGAGTGGGAGCAGTAAGTCTCCGGAGTCTCCTGTTGGCCTAGACCAAAGTGGACCAAAGTGGACCAATTTGAACCGTTGGCACAGGCAGACAGTACGGAGGCTATAGAACCAGGATCTTAATGTTGCGTGCAGCCACTGGTCTAACAGAACAAATCAACGTGGCGTTTTTCAAGCAACCCAATCAGTCAGTCATCTGTGACTGTTAGCCTGATGATAATACCGAAAGCACAATTAGTCCTGTTTATTTTAAGCACACATCTGACAATATCTCAAGCTGCTAATCGACAGATATCAGTGTTACTCATTTTCCGTCTCTGTCATTCACATCGCTCCCTCTGAACACAGAACAGATGTCTCCGCCTCGGAGCTCTGTCCCCCACGCTCCATATATCAGCCCTTAATTAGCACCCTGAGAGCCAATCTTGACTCATTAGCTGCCATCAGACCTGAACACCAGGAAAGGCTTGTGTGTAAACTGTGGACAAACAGCAAGCAGATCTTCGCTGGCTGGCTGGCTGGCTGGCTGGCTGGGTAGGCGGGTGGTTGTTGTGGTTTTTAGCGCTGCTGCTGCTGCTGCTGCTGCTGCTGCTGCTGCTGCTGCTGCTGCATGATGTGTGACCTTGTTTTTTGTCTTGCCAGGCTGATGCCACTCATGAGAGGGTGGTGAAGAGAGAAGATGGCGAGAGGCTGGCAAAGGTAAACAACAAGGATGTGGACACAGTTTCAGTGTCACCGCAAGCAGCATCTCACGTAACCGGAACGTTTACAACTTATTGTTTGACTCTTGTGAAGTCGAGGCCTGGTGACCAGTGAAGGCAGCCACATCTCTTTTAATGAAATTCTCCACATGTATTTGTATAGCTGATTGAATTTCAATGACAGATCAGAAGATTATGAATATTACAGAGAAGGGGGATTACATACGGATCGGTTCTCATTTTCACTTTTTGCTCATTATCTCAGAGTACTTTTCTGCTCTGTAAGGGAAAAAGATAAGACACAGAAAATGCCAGACACCTCAGATGTATCGGTCTCCTGTAGATAATAAACATTTAATAATGAGTTTTTATTCCATAGATTCCTGCCACAGCCATAAATTCAACCACTAAGCACTGAAACCAGGAGCAAACATTTCTTTTTATCAGTCTCCCCGAGTGTCGCCTCACAGCGTGACACACAAAACAAAAAGCAAACAACCCAACAGCCAAGTGATTCTCCCCAGAAGTGGGAGCAATAAAGTGCCACTAAGTAACTTAAGGCCCGGCCCGGGAGGGGGAAAGACCCCATCAGTTATCATCACCGCGGGCTGAGACAAATTCCCCTGCAGAGGAAAAGGCTGGGAAATTTATCACATCTGAGCTGGATCCACCCGAAGTAAACACCCTCACAATTCTGCAGCTGCAAACTCGTGTGCAGTTTTTAGAAAGAGTTTGGAAAAAGTGTTTCGAGAGTGAATCTTTCCCATCCCTGTCGTTGCTTTGCAGGAGTTCGGAGTTCCCTTCATGGAGACGAGCGCCAGGTCAGGTCTCAACGTGGAGCTGGCTTTCACGGCTGTGGCGAAGTGAGTGTTATGCCATTTTAATCTACTAAATATTGGCAAACGGCTGTGAAGATGAAGTATTTTACTGTCATGAAGAAACATGAATACACTGTGAAGGTTTACTTTTGACCTTGGAGATAGTTGAGAAGAAAAGGAAAAAACCTCCGTACGTGAGGTCAGCTTGTTCCCCTGCAGACATGAAGAATACTCAGCAAGGAATAATGATCAGATATATTTTCACACAAAGGTCAATTATCTCAATTAAGATTCTTAAAATGACATTCTGTGTTGGAATATTATGAATCTATGAATATGCAAATATTTCACAATTCATAAGTTTAACTGTTGGATACAATATGTCTCCTTCACTATGAAGTCATTTCTCAGTGTATGTGAACCTGGAGGTCTCTGTGTGGATTTGGAGCCAGGTTGCTCAACCTTGCTTCCAATTCTTTTTCCCAGTGGCTGTTTGCAGTATTACAGAGAATAATTCCCTTGCAGCCCAAAAAGCATTTTTCCCAAGAAGTACAGTTATAAGAGAACAGCAGTAGTGACTATTCAGTGGGGCTGTAGGAGCCCTAAAAAAGAATGACTGACTGACACCCAGACTCTGTGGTGTCACCTGTATAGAAGTCTATGGGAGAACATAATGATAAAGTGAACCTACTCTCTGAGATGTGTTCTTTCATTTCCTTGGGGGCAAAATAGTTCAGATTAATTGCCAAACAAGAACAAAAAAAGTTCATACACCAGGACAAAACATTATGATTAGTTGATCACTATGACAATATCAACAGTGACATCGTGTGATGAAACCGTCTGGGTGATAAAACTGTATTTACACAGTAACATAAACACTTAAGGCCTATACTGGCAAATGGCTATGAATGAGTAGTTAATTCTAAAGTTATTTCACCAGCCATTACAGAGGACTTTACACTGTTTCAGGGCTTGATTTTAGTTGTAACTTATGCCTAATTGGAGCTATTTCATCTGATGCACAAACTCTGTCCTAGGTTTAGAAATGATGTCCAAACTAGGCCTAAAACTGTTTATTTTTAGTGTTAAAGGAGGCATACGCTGTTTTTAACCTCCCCTTATCCTCTGCCTCTGTCTCAGGGAGCTGAAGCACCGGTCTATGAAGGATCCCAGCGAGAAGTTTAAGCTGCAGGAGTACGTCAGCAAGGAGATGAAGAGCACAGGCTGCTGCAGGTCTTAAAGCCTGCCCTGGTCATCAGATGATCTATGTATGTGTGCGTATGTGTGCGTGTTTGTGTGTATTTATGTGCGTGTGGATCACTCATGTTCATACAGTCGGTGTTCACAATCAAGCCCGATCAGAGATGAGGAGTCAGCTCCAGCGAGGTATAAACCTTTTTCGTCCTCTTGGTTTTTTTTTTTGGTTTTTTTTTCCCCCTCCGTCCACTCCGCCCTCCATCTGCCGTCCTGCACTCATTTCACTGCCCTACTCCATCTTGTATGCCCCGCTTTTGTCTCCAGCAACCTCCCTCTGCAGCTGTGAACGTAGCTCCGGGTTACGGTTCGCAGACAGACAAAGTCACGCGCTTGCACACCTCAGTTATTAACCACCGAGTCACACCTTCGCATTGCCTCGTGTGGTCATTTTTATTGTGAAGGGGCTTAATCACATGCAGGCAACACATGCATGTCATGTACAGCCGTTTATTCCTCACACCAACGGTCATAATTCTGGTCGTTCTTCTTCTTGATCTGGTGTGGATGAGTGTTCATGCGACAGATGTACAGTGACGTGTCTCCTGTCCCTGGTTCGGTTGTTCATGTCAGTACTTCGACGGGCTCTAAGCAGCCGGTTTAGCTCACCAGCATAAAAACTCAATCTAAGCATTTCCATAATTCAGCTGTGGATATTTGGGAATACATATTATTTCTTCTACATTAAAGGTAAACGGCTGTTGCTATCGTGTATCCAAGGAATGTGACATACAGAATAGCCACATGAAATGACTCTTTGAGTAGATTTGAATTCATGCTATATGCAAAAAAATAGATAAATATAAAAGTATAGAGTCACTTCACAAACATGGCAGTGCATGTGTCAAATATTTGGGGAATTTCTCTTTTTTTATTTCCAATAATGCAACCTCTCTCTCTTTTGTTTTGCAAATGTTATTTAAGCCAGATGGTTGAGTATACTGTGTGTAATCGCTATACACTGGGGGTTTTGACAGACGTGATGTAAATACTTATTTTCTGCATGTCTAAAAAAAAAATAATAATAAAGTTTAAATGGAGGAGAATAGCACTTTAGATGGTAACATAACAGAGAGTACAACCGTATGATGACTGCAGTACTTAGTATTGTATATGAAACAGATGTTAAGCCCTAAATGGTCGGTGGTTGAACATATCATTTCCTACCTTGCCTCGTGATAAGATCTCAAATATTATGGTTTCTCAAGATTACAAGTTATTCATGTCATTGTCACAGGATAACAAAGAAGAATAGATAATGTGATAAATTGATCCACAATTTAAGAAAACAACAGGATTCTCCTTCTTCTTCCTAAAAGCTTAATGTTTAAGAGATCAGCGGCGGCATGCCAGCACGCAAACATGGCGTCTTAACAAGCGTAGCAACTAATTTAAAGATGAAAACGTCAGATTAAAGAGCGCCCATTTATATTCTTTGAAACTCCCAAAACCCAGACAACAGAGCGTGTTTACCGTCTTCTCTTCCGAATCTTATGAAGTTGTTTTCTCATGATAAATTCTCTCCTTTATCTCGGGGGGGGACAACATTTGCTGTTCTACGATAACAAGACAGAAAAATCATTTTCATGAGATCTCCAGAAAATCGTCTCGCAGGAAAACAAATTTGATGTGTCATCGCAGGAAAATGGAAGTTTGACCCGTGACCATCGAGGGCTTCCGTAATATATTTCTGTTTTTATTTTGAATGTTATATTTGTAGACAAACATTAGTTTAGGCTGCTTTATTTCCTGCTTTTGTTTTTTTTTTTTTTTTTTTCGGTAATTTCTCATTCATGAACATCTATATGGGGTATATAGTGTCATGTTTTCTTCTAATCTGTTAAAAGTATTTAACCTGTTCTTAACAAGGGAGGTGTAGGCCTCTTTTTATATGACTGTTGTTTTGGTAGAGTTCATCTTAGACACAGAATATCTCTGTACAGTATTTACTGTAAGTTTTTCCAACCTTGGTGTTCAGAGTGACGTACCGATTTTCCATTTTACAACTTTTCAATGTGCATCTTCTTTCTTGTAACTCAAGGTTAATGACAATAAAAAAAAAAAACTGAAGGTTTTTTTGGCTTTTACTCTTTTAATAGTGAGCATATTTCAGATTACTCCCACAGTGAGTTACAAGACAACGTGATGATTTAATGTTTAGTTCAGGGCTGCAGATGCATGCTCACACAGTCCGCTTGACCCCGGCTCTTTCAGTTTGAACAAAAGGAATCACTGTCCCATTACAGTACCGCTCAGAAACATCTCCCTGCCTCTGCTGTCGGCACTCACACAAATAGTGTAATGTGCACATCTGCAGGCAGGAGTCTGATGAGGTTAATGAGCCCCCAGAGTTTGAGAGTGTGTGGTGAAGGGTGTCATACTGAGTTTTAAACCCTTTCCTTTGTCTCCCTCTGCTGGATAAATAGTTAGAGCACATTAGGAGAGACACTGAACGAGAGATGAACGGATGCAAGCCAATAATTACCAGTGATGATAAAACTTCACGAAGCAGTTTAACGTTCAGCTGCTTGAATATGTACAAAAGAAAGCAATATAGCTTATTATGTCTGCGATGCCCTGCACCTCAACAGTACAAGCTGCATACAGCAAATTAGACGGTTAAAAGAAATAAATATGTTGAGAATTAAATATTGTACTAATGTGGAAATTAGCCTATGGATCTATGAGTCCGCACTTAAGATGAAATGCATGATTAATTCAGCCATATTGAACGACGGAGTTAATTTCTTGCCATCACAGACAAACAAAATGTGTGTTTTTTTTTTAAATGCCCTGCAATTTACCAACAAGATTCAGAATCTTAAGCAAGGTTAAGCAACAAACTCAAGCATTTGGTTTTGCAAATACAAAATGTACCTGTCAAACAAACACACCACATTTTGCTAATAAATCATCATTAACGAACAAATACAAAACAAACATCCCACATAGACAGTGACCGTTACATCGCGAAACTTTTGGCACAAGATTTCTGCCAAAACGTTCTCAATAATTTCCCAAATGATTCACCCTCCACAACAGCAGGTGGTGCTGTACGTCGATTTAACCTGGCAGTCGAACAGTCCTTTGTATCGATATGAAGTAAATGTTTATGACACCGTGTAACAGGTATAGAACTATGAAACCATCTGCGTTTAGATTGGTTTCCTATAAACCTCTCTGTCTATACACAATTTCTTCAGGGCAAGTGAAGATTTACTGGGGATCATTTCTATTAAAGACTAAAACTCACTTTTTTTTTGTCTTGTTGTTATTTGTGACTGAAATTAACAGAAAATGATAGTTGTCTCGAAACAGCGATGCCGACAGTAATACCACTTGGAAAACAGATGACTTCCCTGCATGTTAGTCACAAGGTAGCGACCAACGACTGCCACAGAGATTGTGTCTGTATTTGTGTTCAGTTGTGTTCCTGAGACTCATTTCTTTCCCTTATCCTGTCGTGTATTTTCTTGTTCCCATTTCTTCTGTGTACATTCATAAAGTAAAGTCTATTTAGTTTGAATGTTTCCTTCTCCACCTTCACCAGGTGACCCGTCTCTTCAAACTTCAGCACGCTCCTTTATGATAAAGTTTAAATGTACTCATAGCGCTGACTGCTGCTGTGGAGGGCAGATCACTCAATGCGAAAATCCTGAGCACGGAAGCATGGTGGGAAGTTGCGTACTATTTTTCTTGTACTTGTGAAACATGCCGCACTTGTCCGTGATGGGTATGTTCTGTATTTGCAAAACCACACTGTGTGTATTTTTAGGGCATTTTTAACACATTTCGTTCAAGTTTTGGCAGGAAAATTGCTCCACATTAAACATCTGTCACTGAACTATGAGTATATTTCTAATATTAGATTACTGAGAACAGAAAACCACACACGTTTTGACATCTGAGCAGCACAATTCTGATTTCCTACTGAGCAAAGTCACGTGCATAACCTCTACACATTCAGGTCACGATGACTGACCTCTTTTCAAGTATGTAAGTAAGTTGCATAACACGAGTTATGAGTGAGTTAGGCTAACATTCATGAGCTGAGGCGTGATTCGGACTCCCTATGAAATGGGTCTGGCACATAACAGGTGGGGCTGCACAGGACGACGGGTGGAGTGAAGGGAGTCTGCAGCTGTGGTCGAAGCCGTCTCAGTTCTAGGTCCTCTTTTTTTTCTGTAACCTTAAGTTTTTTTTTACAAAGGCTCCCATCATGAGATCTCAAGTACATCTCTGCTCCTCTTCCTCCAGCTCCCTGCTTCTCATCCTGCACCGACGATTCTTCCAGCTCTGGGACGTCATGGTTTGCGCTTGAAATAGGCCTCCACTGCAGAGAGGGCAGAAAGTAATACAGCCGACTCAGAAAATGAAAGCGAAAAAGAGCTAAACAAGGCTTTTAACTGGGCGTTCAATTTACCCGCGTACTCCTGAGGCAGCATCGGTCTGTCGATGACGCTCTGTAATGCAGCCATCCAGTCTTGTTGATCCCGTTTGGTCTCGCATGCGAACAGAAACTTCCTGTCTGGGGTCACTATGGTGATTCCAAACTGCCAGTGGTAGCCCTGAATGTTCGCGGGGAGGCCGGGGAGCACAGAGTAGCTGTTTTCCTTACTGCCAATGAACACCTCGCCTCGGGCATAGGCATCCTGCAAGCAGCGGGAGAGACATAAGAGGCATAATTAAGTATGTCGAAATTCCACCTTTTAACAAACTGCATGCAAACTATTTAGCTGGATAGCTGTCAGGCTAAAGGGAAAATATTTCCTATGGAGTTTCTGAGTGCACTGTCCCTCAAAAAACCGACTGTGGTCGTCAGACGCAGCGACGTCTTTTTCTCTGCTGCGCATCTGTGTGTATCTACAGCAGTTTCCTCCGATCATGCAGCTTTAATACCAGTGGATCTTTGAAGTACATGAGCCTCCTGTCATCCATCGTGAACCATCTCTTCTTGAAGCCCTCTGTGTGCTGTGGGACGGAAACAAGGGAGAGAACACGTGGCGGCAAATAAGTAACTGGGACTTCAAGATGCTGTTCAAGGCTTTGTGTATTTACCCAACTTATAAATCACGTGGGAATCAATGTGAGAAATTGTTTTATTAACACAAACGCTGCAGAAAAACAAAGAAAAGGGGGAGTAATGCTTCACCTTGGGACCGGTCTTCTCCATGTAACCTTCCTTGATGTAGTTTCTTGTTAGCTTTGGCAACAACTAGACAAACAAAGAGCAAAGACTTAGTCACTGATAAACTGTGTGTGTGTGTGTGTGTGTGTGTGTGTGTATGTGTGTGTGTGTGTGTGTGTACGTGTGTGCACTCACATCAGCAATGGAAGCTCCAGGAAAAGCCACCTGCAGGTAGTGAAACCTGGCTGCTCTGATGGCGTTGAACCAGTCCACCATTTCCTACAAGACAGGAAAATCAGGACATCCAGCGAGTGACTCTCACTGCGGTATCGTCTCCTGACACATCGTCATCGGCCCCTAAAAAAAAATCTCTAATCGTCTCCCGCACTAAACACAGCGCTCATCGCCGTTATTACCAGACAGAATGACCTTTCTAAATGGAAATGAGATTTGAAAAGCTGTAAACCCAAGGCGGATGAATACGATTATTTTCTTCTTTTTTTGACTACTGGCATCACTGAGGGGTAATGACAAACTATTTCCACCAGAGGGACACACACACACACACACACACACACACACACACACACACACACACACACACACACACACACACACACGCGCACACACACACACACACACACACACCCTGCATAAAACCAGCCAGAGAGAGGCGCCACACCTCACCTTTCCATCCTCGTGGTAAACAAAGATGTTCCTCGTGCTGTTGTCCTTCAAATAGGTTATCTGCAGGCCGTTGGCGGTGCCGATCTTCGTGGGCTGGAACGTGGCGTTCACCGTATTGATCTTCAGTATCGCTTTGGGCTCTCTGGCCTGCAGGGAGGGAGGAGAAGCCGGTCGGCGGTGCAGCATTGACTCGGTCAAGATTGAGGGTGGGGGGAGTAAAAAGAGGTGAAGAAACACTCACGTCATGCTTGTTGAAGTACTTCAAAACGCCTTCCCGTTCGGACAGGATGAATTTGCGGCTGAGGTACTGCCCGTTGTCTCGGCCTCGTTTCCACAGGAAGCCCTCTCTGTAGCCTGCCAGGAGGAGAGCGTCCAGAGTCCAGTCGCAGGAACACAGAGAGAGGGAACAGAGGGAGACACCACAGGCTTTCAAACAAAACCCTCCACACAAACATTCATATGGGAGAGAAACTCATCAGATGCCATCATGTCGAGATTCATATTATGCTTTGTGACACTGCCTAAAGAATTGCCTTCACCTCTTTCGCTCGGCAGTGATGGGAAGCGGCACCTCTGCTTTTACTACACATAAATAATTCAGCTCCGAATGATGGCTTCCCCTACGAGCCTGAACATCACTTCAACAAACTCATCTCCCTCTAAGATTTGTTGATTAACAACCACATATAAAGCATCTTTTAATCACGACTTGTTTTTTTTTTTTGTTTTTTTCTCACCGATCAGTGCCAGAGCAGGAACGGTGTCTTTATTTATCTGCTCCATAATGTTTAATCTCTACTAAACTGTATGCAAAAGCAAACCCATCCCTATTCTCTCTAGACACACACACAGACATGCACGCACACACACACACACACACACACACACACACACACACACACACACACACACACACACACACACAGCTTGTTGGCTGTGTTCCTGGGTCTGTTCCTGACACTGGCCTCTCTGCTCGTACACCCGGCGTGAGGCAACAGAAGCAGCACTGCAGGAAGAAACGCACCGTCATCGTCCTCCGCACACGCACTAATTGACTCAAAATCGGCGATATTAAACAGGAGGGAAAAAAGACCTTAATTGGATATTTTTCAACTCCAAATAGAAGAAGACTGAGAACTGGATTTCTAATATTTTAATGAGTTGGATTTGTTATTTAACTTGAGCTCCACAAGGTCAGGCTTTTAAGGAAGTGCTGGCTCATTCAAGTAAGAGCACTATTTTGCACAGCCGAGGGACGACTTCCAGGCCAACTGGAGTGACCACCAATTTTCAGCTTTTCCTTTCTGAATTTTTGTTCCAGTTTGTTTTGGGGGCATTGGATTCTTTTTTTCATTATTGTTTGAGTCTTTTACTTGAACTTTTGCTAGTTTTTCCAAAGAAACAGTAACAGGAATCGGCATATTTTACCTTCATGTCAGCACAGGTGTCTGAACAACATGCAAAAGAAATTGCAAAAAATAATAAACATTTTCAAAAAATAAGAAACAATTTTTTTAATAAAGTAGAGGGATTATTACAGAAGTCCTGAGGGTCCACTGAGAATTAATTATTTCGTCAGTCAGGTGGGGGGGGATGCTTCTACTCTTTTTAGATTATTTAAATCTCCAGAGTTGCAATGGGAGTGGAATTTAAGAGAGAAGTAAGGCCCATAAAAATAATAATGATGACAATAATGATGCAAACTCTCAGCCTCATCTCTTTCGATTACATCAAACACTCCACAAAAGCAGACTGCATTAGCGACAGCTGATAAAACCACTTCCCCTGTAACAAGAATTGAAAGTAAAGTGCCTCGGTCAAATGCTGGAACATCACAAGCTTAAGTGCAATGCCATAAGCATAGAACAGAGAGATTTTTGAGGGAAAATTACATTTGGTCGCCAATTTCCTCTGGGAAATGGATCTGATATTAAGAAACACAGACTGCTCCACTCTTTCTCCATCCATCCTTTCTTCCCCTCCCTTTGCTTCTTTGTACCGCCCGGCAGCAGAGACGGCAGTAAACATCTGGGCGAGCGAGGACCTCATCAATAATTCATGAATCAGGAAAGTTCTGTCCCGTCGCTGGGAGGGGTGCAGAGGGTGAGAAGAGACGCCACTCACTGCTGAGAGCTGGGTGTGAAAGATTTGCAAACATAAGGGGAAGAGCAGAGCAACGTTTGGACCACGGCGTCCATCTTTCTTCAAGTCTTTTTTTCCATGGATCACTGCCGGTTTGTCTTGGCCAACAGTCTAGGGACGACATTATATAGAATACTAGTACACAAAGGAGGCCATTCTTCCTCCAGGGCGCCACATGCTCCTCAGACCTCTGCACAGCGCAACACAAGAGAGCTTTGACAGAGAGGGAGAGAGACAGAGGGACACAGAGAGCGAGAGCTCCACGGTCATGAGACTCTGATAATAACGCTTTATCTCGTCTACCTTACAGAAACATTTTGCTTTTTTTTTTTCCTCCTTGAAACAGCGCAACATCTGTTTTGACAAATTTCACGCTGTATTTTAGCTCTTCAGTTCACAGTAAAAAAAAAAAAAAAAAAAAAACACCAAATAACGTTTTCACTCTGTGTGAGCAGCCTGCTCAGCTGTGACCCCGTGAGAACTCAGCGCGGCTCCAGTTAAAGTGTTGACATCTCTCCCCCTAAACGTGTGAGGCTTGCGTTTAAAAGTGTGACACGCTCTGGCTGTAGAAATGATTCATCACTCTGCTACAGACTTGGAGGGAAAGTCCTGCCCGATATAAAACGTCCATGCCGTTGTTGTGTGAGTGTGTGTGTGTGTGTGTGTGTGTGGGGGGGGGGGGGGCATCGAAAATGGCCACAAACCACATCTTCATTTAGATTAAACGCACTCTACTCTGCACAACTTCCTGTTTCTGGCACAACAGGATAGTCGATGACGCCGGATGGAAAGCGCAGTTGGTGATTGTCATTTTTTTTTTTTTTTTATCAGCAGGACGTATAGAGGCATATATTCAAGACATCGTGCCCTGCATGTGTATAACTGATGGGACATAACATTGTAATAACATGCAGGCTGAAAAACAGTGGACGTGCCCTTTAATAACGGTCCAGTTACTTTTAGACATCCTATAAAGCCGTGTCAGTGAGCCCCGTGGCACTGACACACCTCAACAGAATCAATGCTATTAGTTACACCTGGGATTAAAGGTGCATTATGTAGATTTTTGGTAGAAATTTTAATAAGAATTGTAAAATCTGCATTTATAGATTTTCATTTTCATGACCGAATAAACTGAATAAACAAACTGACCTCATAGGACAAGACAGTTTCATACTCTTTGTTTTTTATAGGCGGACCCTGCCACCTTTCTAGCTTCAAACAGTGTTCTGGGGACCTTGTTTTAATCTGAGGATGGCTTATTTATTCAGTTATGGAAATTATAATAATTTTTTAGCATTATTACCTCATTGATATTGTTAATTGAGTTTAAAAAAACTGTTTTAACAAAAAGTGTTTGGTCTTCTGTACATTAACACCACCAATTCCTATATCTCTAAATAATCATCAGTAATGTGGACATGAAATGACTCAGTGGGCAAAATGAATGTTTTATGAATTAAAACAAGTATAACAGTCTGCTGAGTTTATAAAA
The DNA here is from genome assembly GCF_904848185.1 of Acanthopagrus latus. Taxonomy (NCBI): domain Eukaryota; kingdom Metazoa; phylum Chordata; class Actinopteri; order Spariformes; family Sparidae; genus Acanthopagrus; species Acanthopagrus latus. The sequence continues at coordinate 14,916,408 of NC_051061.1, forward strand.
GTACATCACTTTACTGTAATGTAGCCTATAAGGTGTTATTTGTAAGAAGAATTCATATTAGAGTCTCATATCCAACTCAAAAACTGGCACTAATCCAAAAGCGTCGGTTTTTGAAGATTTGTGAAACCCAGATTGTATCATATCATGATATTACCATATCTTGGATAATAAATAGTCTTGTATCAAAACAACAATTATAACCTGCATATTGCACCTTGCATTTTGACTTTCACTGGATCAGAATGACTCAGTCTTAGTCCGTCTGGCAGGGCCCATTCATTATTGATTGGTCGCCTCTGATTAGCCTCCACTGGGCGATTGGCCAAGAGGCATTTGTCATATTTGACACACACAGACACATAGTGGCACATGATTCAGCATTAAGAGACAGAAATAAGGATTATGTCATGTATAATTAGTGGGGAAGTGAGCTTAGACTGGCGCCAAAATGTAAACCATGAGGAAAGGATGGGGCCTATTGGTAGTCGGCCAGAAAAACAGATGTGAGCGCAGATAAGAGCAGAAGAAACAGAACTGCAGAGAGGAGGACGGTCGAGGAGCTGAGGGAAGGACAGTAAAGGTCAGAGTTGGTCCCCCGGTGACCGGCGCTCACTGTCGCTGCAACATGAACCACGCTGACACGCCGAGCAGTCGGACTGTCTGACTGGCAGGCTAATTGGGCTGGGCTATGTAAATGAGCAGTGGGTAACGGTGCCTATGGGCCATGAGCTGTTTGTCATTACACTCGTTGACAGTGTAATGACATTAGCAGGACAAACAGCACCTCCGGCATGACATACTGAAGCCCAGCAGATCCCAACAGATTATAATGAGCTAGTTGGTGAAACAACTACAACTGCTGCGGTACAATAACACCCCTACACAGAGTGCCAACTCTTTACTGGATCCAAATAAACTTCTGGAACCAAGTGCATCACCTAATGTATAACTTCTGAACACTGGTTTCTTTTCCCAGACTTCCTATATGTTTAGAATGAAACTACAGTACAGAAGTGGTTAGCCAGGCTTAGCACAAAGAGCGGGGGGGGGGGCACTACTATGGCTCAGTTCGAGATGAAAATGTGTGATGTGAGTCAAAAAAGGTAGCTTGGTCAGAGGCCCAAAATAACACACTGTGATGCTATAGGTTCTCCTTTTGCATATATAAAAAGGTATAAAGAGCAAGACAGGAGGCGGGTGGATGGGTTTGAGTCCTGTGTGTAACCAAGAGCTACGTAAATAACATGCACTATGAAACATGACTTATTTGAGTCCACATCAAGATCTTTTTCTGAACCCAGCCGAGAATTTTCTGGTGCCTGAAACCAAACTGAGTAACATCTTCAGGTTTTAACATTAGTTAACCACTCAACCGTTTATGCTCCCATATACCATGTCTTCTTTCCAAAATACACTTGTAGATGTTTGTTTGAGTTCTGATTCCTCTCCTGTAATTGCATGCCAAGTGGAGCATAGTTAATTAGCGGTGCCACATTCTCATATTTAAACAGTAACACATACTGTTTTTTCTCAAATCTCCCCTCCAGTAGCACTAACCTCCACATTATGGAGTTTTTTGTGTGTGTGTGTGTATGTGTGTATATATATGTGTGTGTGTGTATATATATGTGTGTGTGTGTGTATATATATATATATACGTGTGTGTGTATGTATGTATGTATGTATGTATGTATCTATGTATATATATATAAATATGTATATATATATAAGAATATGTATATATAGTATAAATATGTATATATATATATATATGTATATATATATATTAAATATATATATCATATATATATATATAAATATATATATATTATATATATATATATTATATTATATATTATTATATATATATATATATATATTTATATATATATATGTACATATATATATATATATATATGTACATTATATATATATATTATATATATATATACATTCTCAGTCTGATTTGTAGAACATTTCATTCATTTCATTAAAAACATGTGATTTTTATGGCTCTTGACAGTATTTTCTGATTTTACGGGGTGATAAACAAAAGAGATATCTAAAATTCCCTTTGCAAAAAACTCTGTTATGTCAACAAAATTAAGAATTCCCTTCCCTTCCTCTGTTATGGAAATACATGCAAATTCCTCCATTTTCATCACCTTTTCCACCAGAAAGCGTATTTAAAAGTATTTTTTTAAGGTCAGTAATCATCTAGGGAAGTTTCCAGGTGATTATCTGACTTGTAATGTCACCCCATTTATGCGGAGTATGTGGCAGGACAGCAGCGTGTGAGATGAGGCCTCCTTCCATCCCTCCTCCACTCTTTATCAGCTGTTTCGCCCAAGAATGCTGCTAATGCGACAGGGATGATGCCGTTTTCCCTGCTGAGCATTCATTCGACTGCTGAATAGGTGGCGCTGTGCGGGACGCGGACTATTACTTGTTCTCCCGAGTAAGCAAGAGGAGGTGTTAACGTGTTTGTGCGCGTACCTGTGCAGAGTTCACTCTCACCTGCCGAGTAGGGCTCCTGCTTCTCCACACACATGAACTCCTTCCTCTCGTACTTGGCTCGGATCCATTGTTCCCGCAGGAGCCTGCAGCAGAACAGTTGGTGCTGAGCTTTTTCATCATGCTTCAGTTAATTTGTCGGAAAACGTCTCATTGACTGAATATGGGGCCTCGGAGCTATGTTTCATACCAACAAAACATTACTCATCTTCCCGTAATTATCGCTGCGATGACAATTATACGGCTGTTGCCGCCCTTTCATCCCTCACGCCCAATTTTTTGCCTGGACTCTTTCTGTTTCCCTTTACTAATTGCTGTTAACATTCACAAAGCATCTTCAGCTTGTGAGACACGTCGTCTTGAACTTCCCCGTGTGCTCAACCAGCTGTGTCGCTTTCGACGAATCACCACCATCACAGGATTCAATGTCACGGCTTTGTGCAGCTCTTCCCCTCAAGTGCTCAACGCCCTTCACACTTAATGGATTTGCCTTTTTTCCCACTCTCTCTGCTTCATCTAGTCATGATTTCCTTTGTTACCTTCCTAAACATACCACCCCTCATATGCACAACAGCACAGGTTCCCCTCAAACAGACCACACAGCTCAGCGCTCGGTTGTTACGTCTTGTTATTTTTACCGCTGGACGGTTGAGAAGAAGCCCTCGAACTGAATTGCCGCTTCCTGTTCAAACTGCAGGAAATTGCCATTCTTATCGCAAAGCAGTTTCTGCATGTCAACCAGGCCACCAAACACCACTCGCTGGCCCCCTTTAGTGCATGTCTATGAGTAATACTCTACTCTGTGCACAGAATGACCACCAGTTTGCAAATTTAGGTGAGCAAGTAGTCGTGAGGTGGTAAAGTAAGTCACGTCAGCTTTTATTACTGTATGAATTACCTTAAGGGAAATAAGTCTTTTGTCAATATAGAAATTAACATTAAAATGCGTAGACAGCCACAAGATTGAATTTCTACCTTCAGACGACAGCATTAGCTGCGAATGGATGTGTACGATTACCGGGCAGCACAATCTGACATCTTCACAGTTCGATAACCGTCCAAAAAAAAAATCACGGTTTCACTGTATATGGTGTACTGAAACTTGAATCGCTCTTTTAAAGGTCACTGTAACTGTACAATGACCTTTAAAGGGGGATTCTGGTGTTTTTTTTAAGCCTGAGATCTGTGTTGACACATTTCTGTGACTCATACCAAAAGTTTTGAAATCGATCCTGTACATTATCTCAGCTTGCAACTGCGACACAGCTCCCGTGGCTGCGACATAAGCCTTTGGGGCGACTTCGACCGCCATCGTAACGTCCACCAAAGTGCTTGTTTTTGTCACAGGCATGCTGAGGTTGTTGGATGTCTGACATCGCTATGGAATAATGAAAACATCACAAAAACGATTCTTACAAAGAAAGGCCTTTTTGTCAGACACTTATAATACCAACCTCAGCCTGTCAGTGGCAAAAACAAGCCCTAACAGTTATGAAACTTTTTCCTACTGTGGCATACCATGACAACACCACTGCCGCAGCCCAAATACAAACCTTTGCCTCCACGGCTGTTGTTCAGAGATCACAACAAAAAAAATAGGATAGAGGACAATAAAAGTGTTTTTACAATATCCATCTGAGCTGCAGATGTGCACCAATCAGAGATGGCAATAAACAAGAAATCAAGGAGGCGCAGAAGAAGACACATGACTTACATGCAGTCTCTGTGTGTGGGCTTGTAGTAGAAGGCAGGAACTATCTGCTCGTATTTGGCCTTGGCGGCGTTGTTACCTGCAGAGTCCATAAACTGCAGAGGGGAGGAAGAGAGGCTTTTGTTAGCAGCGTCTGTGTGTATGTGTGTGTATGTGGTGGATGAGAGCAGGTCGAACACACACACACACACACACACACACACACACACACACACACACACACACACACACACACACACACACACACACACACACACACAAGAAGATACTCGTAGCTCAGTGTTTGTGTGGTTAACACCTTTAAACAAGAGGGCAGTTCACTCCCCTGTTTCTGCAAACCACTGATGAAGTCATGTGTGCCATACTGAAGATGTGTCACATAATCACTTTTACATTACACGCTGACAGTGGTGACCTGCCCTGTCGACAGGTGGTTGGGATGGTGGTGGAGTCAGGGGAAATGCCTGCCGAGCCGCTGCCCGCTGTTCAAGACTGCGTTTCAACATTTGTAAGCGTGAAACCACTGGATACTTTCAAGAGACACCATCGGGACATCTTCCACTTATGTTTGTGGCAAGAAAAAGCAGGTAGTTTAAGCCCAAACGATATATTTTTCCTCACCCTAACTAAGTGGGTAACATAACACAGAAGTGTAAAATCTGGATATATTTGTGGTTTGCAGAAAACACTGCCGACGTCTATCCCGACGACTTTGTAGAAGAGAAATACACGGCTGCTTCTTCTTTTGTGTCCTTGTATCCAAACACAGAGGATACTTCTCAGAGCCCGACAGCACACAGATAGGAAACTACAGAACACATACAACAAATCAAGGAAGAGAACGCCAGAGAAAGAGGGGACAGAGAGAGAAAGAGATGGTGGTAAAGCGGAACACAGGGCCTCTTTTGCTGCACACAGGCTCGACAGCAGCATGACACGGTTCATAAACACAATACGTGGTTCTTTCACCTCATTCTGGATATTTTCACTGTGAAATTAAACTGGAATCCAAAGTGAGTTTTTTAAAGTCAGAGTCCCACACACACACACACACACACACACACAGACACAAAGATATCGGTTGTATCTGCCAGCTGCTGGCTCATGCCTTTCAGGCCGTGCTGAATTGAGAAGGATGACTTGTCTCTATTCTACCAAGCAGGGATGCAGGGGGCGGAGAGTGGTGCTCGCAGCGGAGCAGGGCGAGGCCGGAGGGCTGCAGATTGTCGCTTCAAGCCAAGTTTCAGACAACAATCACTCGGCTGATCTTCGCTCAAAACAACAGAAGGTTCATAATCACTGTGTTCACGGTGCGCGCGAATTCAAACTGCAAGCGCGGCAGACGGGAGCGCTCACCTCCACCTCAGAGGAGCTCCAGGGATCCAGCACGATGGATTTCACCTTGCTGATCTGAGCGATGTTTCGATGGAGGCCCGAGCAGCTGAGACACACAAACACTCCCAGGGTGTAGGACGCCCATTCAGGATCTGCAACACAGGACAGACACCAAAAAATTTAAAGGATGAGTTCAACCTAAAACAAAAAATTCAGTCATTATCTACTCATCCTCGTGTCGATGGACGCTGATCCGAGCTCAGTGGAACCATTTTGAAACACGTCCCCATCTACTTCAGTTTCCATCGGCATGAGGGTGGAGTACCGAATTCTCATTTTTGGGTGGACTTCTAAACTATAAAACTGCATTCGAAAACACAAATATATCACTGAAGCATTGTTGTAGCCAACTTCGCAACTTTTAGCCAACTTTTCCAAGATAAACAGGACCGCCTCCTCACAGAGTTCTCTGTCCTGATTGGATAAAGTGGCCGGGAGACACGCGTTACTGCAGACAGAGCAATGGCACGTGTACATAAAAGATGACGAGCGTGATTCCTGCAGTGAATTGAGATTCCTCGTCGCGTGCGGTTACTTGGCGCCTGCTGAGAGAGAAAAGAGCACAAGCGGGTTTGGACAGACGCTCATTCGATCTTCCGTACAGGAAGCAGGGAACGCTCATCTCCCCCATCTGAATTCATCAACGCGGTCCGCATTCCTTCAGAGCGATCATCAAACCTTCCCACAGTTTCACAAATGATGAGTATCTGGCCGAGAGAGGCACCAGTCGAGAGCTGGACTGTAGGCAGATTTGCATGAGGGCAGACTGAGTGTTTCCTTTTGCGTTTTTTTTGTTTGTTTGTTTGTTTGTTTTGTTTTTTTATTTCCCGGAGTGGCAGCAGCAGTGAGCGAGACTCAGCATCACCGATGGCTCACCTTGAATCACCCGGGCAGGGTAGTGTTTCACAGGCGCTCTGTCAGCCCACACACACACACACACACACACAAGAACACTACAAAATGTCCCTTAATACAGTGTTTACTCAACAAGCAGCCCACATTCTCTGCACATTGTCACGGCAGCTGAGCAATATGGTCTATGTACTGGACATCGTGTGTGAAACTTGTCATTTGCGCTCATGTACACACACCGTGAGTCACCACTACCTCCGCCTCGGCCAAGTTAAAGTGGAAAAACAAGACTTTTGTTCTTATTTTGTACGTTTGCCGCGTTCTCCCGATGTTCAATGAGAGGTCAGAACATCCTGCACATGGGACCTTTTCCTTTCGAGGGTGACAATTGTGCAAAGACAAGCAGGCGTGGCGGTCATACATTTCACAGAGTTTCACAATGAATGTCTTTTTATAAAGCCAAGAAATATAGATTAGTTATTTTGCAACCCTGCCAGGGAACTGGGACAGCTTCGAGTAGTTGGTGTCAGCACGCTGCAGCCCTTCAGTGTGACCACACACTGCAAAAATAGCACACAGAACAGTGCAACTATTACTTCCTTGTTCATAATCACATAGCTGCACATTTCTTGGACTGTGCCTCTGTACACAAGGGGACGCCGACGATGGCCACTCCCATTCTCTCTTCTATGAGGGCCCACAGGAGCCTGGTCCACATTCTCTGGTTTCATGCTCTCTGCTTTGTCCTGACATAACTCACTGTAAACTTTAAGCTCTGGAAGTCATGGATCAATTGAGGTTTCTCTCACTGCTTAATGACTGATTTGATCAATTTGCAATTAATCAAACACTTGTATCTTTGATTAGACTTCTACGAATGGGCTTGAAGAGGGATGAGAAAAGAGTGCGCTTGAATATAAAATGGGTCTCAATATACCAACAGAACATCTGGAACATTTATTGTGAAAAAAAAAAGCTCAGGCCTTTTTGAAGCAGGCGAGGTAAAGCGTGACACCAGCGTGAACCACACCTGCCTGCCATGTACCAAAGTGCAGACTTGCAACCTGCTAGGTGTGACCACAAGTGCACATGCAAAGGGAACCAACCAGCACAGAAACGTATCCCAACCTACGAATAAGAACAACGAGTTGTCAAAGAACTTTTTAACCAAAAGTGAAAAGAAAGACAGCAGAGAGAAGTCACAGCTCCACGTGTGTTACTTATTAATAAAGTGTGTCCATTCATTCCGCCTGTCAGATAAATGACCCCACCTTTGTTTTTTTTGTTTTTTTAAAGGCTTTTGCAATATTCAGTTGTTCTTTTATTTTGAGTTGCCAGGAAATCCAACCCTCCGTCTGCGAGGATCTTCATTATGTCAACTGTCTCAACATTTCATAACCCCAAGAACAGACCACATCGTGACTGTCTGAGGAAAGAAACTGTCGATCTTGCACACTCTTGCCACAGAGGATTCGGACAGACGCGCTGTCAAAGCGCGCACTTATTAATCTGTAATTCACAGCGACATTACAAATCAGCACTTGCGATCAATAGTCTAACAGACAGAAGTAGGGAAGGGTCAGTGCGACGTGTCCAGCGTCTGTCTGAGACCCCCTCCCTCCTCCTCCCTCCAGCCTACCTGCGGCTCCGCAGTCGGCACAGTTTCCATTCCCGGGTTTGTCCACAAACTGTCTCACACGCTGCCGGTTCTTTTCTGGATCCGAAGTCATAGTGCAAAAGATCCCGCTCGGATGGCTCCTCCGCGGCTGCTGCTGCTGCTGCTGCTGCAAAGCTCAAACTCTTACGCATCGAAAGTGAAGCGTAAACGCCGGGCGCGCTGGACTCTAGTGTAGCCGGTGACAGAGCGCGTCACGACGCGCCCCAACGCCCGAAGTCAAGGCTGTGACTGAAGCTGATGGGTGGCCGACGAGCGGAGCATGGTCAGTCCGGTGTGTGTGTGCCGTAAAAACTCTTATAGATGCAACATCACGCAGGCGGCATGGAAGTGTGTTCTGGGAGAGCCTCTCTCCGGAGGGAGACCCCCAGCGGCCATTCTGCTGGTAGGAGCGGCGCTCACGACTGTCATCTGTGAATACACCCACAGTTACATCCCTGTGGCCTCCCTCACGAGTTTGTAACTCAGTAATTTGTCGATATTTAGCTCAATTTGCTCACATTTGCCTCATTTTTTCTTTACATCTGAGACAGAGATGAATCTAAAAGCATGTTAGAACTGTTATAACCTTAAAAGTGTAATGTTAAATCTAAAAAGACTTGAGATAAACCCGATCTAAATGTGAAATCCAAGTGTTAAGTGTTACATATCAAGTTAAGTATAATTGTTAAATCTAAATGGTCAATGAAATCTTAAAGTTAAATGTTAAATTTCCGGGATTTAACAGATATTTTTACATGATTTGAAGTTTTCAACCTTCACAACTTCATGGAATAGTGTATTTGTTGGAGGACAGCTCCCCTTTCCCCCCATTTCCCCTATTTTTATAAGCAGCACAGACAACACGTTGTAAAATGTATGTGTTCTGGGCTTTGTGAGCTGCATTGCATTCATCTTGTAGCACTGTTAAGTAGTTTTTACACACAGAATTACTAACTTTACAAAAACATTTAAAGCAGCTTTACTTTCAACCTGTCCAACTAAAACATACTAGAATACATGAAATGGGTGGTGGAGTTTTATGGTCGATGTTGACGTGGCCTCGTTTGTTACAAATCAAAAAAACATGCTCAGAGAAGATAAATAAGGAATGACCCAGTATGTGTGCTGTTCCACTTGCACAGTGAGGAAGCGATAGCTGTACTGTACTAGGTGCACACACATAAGAGGGGCAGGGAGGAAACGTGATTTGCAAATGTTGAATTGTGAGCACATCTGTTGTGCATATTTCTGGGTGGTATTCATTTGTAAGCAAAGATGCTGCAAAGATTACATCAGGGGAAGTTGAGCAAATAAAGCTGAACCGAGAAGGTTGGCAGTAAAGGCCTGTCAGAGTCCTCCCAAGACTGTTACAGACTGAGCCAAAACACTGTATGAGTTTCAATGTTTTTATTTTTCAAAATGTCTAAAAATTCAATAGGCGGTAAAAAGAAGTCACACTTTAAAATAAACATTTGTAGATCTCCGTGGAGTCCACACTCAGCCTGATAAAACACAAACAAAGAACCTAAATTTCAGGATCAACTCAACACAAAATATGAAAAGAAACTCACATTTGCACAAAGAGAAAAAACACGTCGACTTTCTACATGCAGGCAGGTGTTTGTGTTGGCTACAACGTAGATTTTTTATTTCCAGTCCACGAGGTCGGGAGAACGGGAACTCCAGCTGTTTCAGCGAGAATCTAATAGATCACTTGGCGTCAGGAGTCAGGGGTCAGGGAACTCGTCTATCTGGAGGAGTTGGAGCTGGAACGGGAGCGGTGACGCCTGCGACCAGGAGATCTGGAACGAGAGCGGCGGCGTGCGGGGGACCGCCTCCTCGGGGAGCGGGACCTGCAAGAACATACAAGTTTTTTTTTATTTTTTTTTTTAAGGGTGTTGTTGCTGGAAGGCAGGAAAAATTAAATCTGAAAAATCAAACTGTCGGCCATAGTAACTGATACTAACTCATCAATGTACCTTCTTCTCATACGTGGCGGGGTACGACGCCACATAGGCGGCGGTGGCGGCATTCTGCGAGGAGGAGAAGGTCTACGAGGCGGAGGACGGACTCGCTGAGTCAGCACAGCAGATGCAGTGATTTCCTGACCGTCAATCTGGCCTATAAAAACAAAAGTAACCACAGACAATTGTTCAGCATGTATGTAATCAAGTAAGAAAGACAGACTGAAACATAATTCAGCCTACCTCCATCCATATATTTGAGGGCCTTCTGGGCCTCTTCAGGGGTCTCAAACTCCACGTAAGCAGAGCCTCTGGACAGGTGTGGGTGTAGTCTGTCCATTGGCATTTCAACCATTTTGATTTTGCCATAAGTGGAAAAGATCTCCTGGATGTGGTCCTGTGCAAAAAAAAAACAAAGTGAGATTTCACAGTGAGATTTAGATTTTCTGTGAAGGACAATCTGCTCATAATACATAAAATCAACTGCTGCCAACAATGAAAAGTCTGTCTTCAGCGGACCTTGGTGACATTTCTGGTCAGTCGTCCTAAATGAACTTTAGTTGGTTTGGGGCTCGGGCTTCTTTTCCTTCGCTCCTTATCATCTCCCCTCTTCTGTGTTTTAGATCTGCAGAATCACAAACAAAACTCCGGTTAATATTACAATCAAACAAGACACCACAGAGCGTAATAAATACTGTTTAAGTGACTTACGCTGAGCGGGAGCGTCTGCGGTTGTCATGGCGCCGGCGGCTGGGGCTGGGGGAGCCTGAGGAGCTAGAGGAGGAGGAGGAACGAGAGCTCGAAGAACCAGAGCGGCTCGAACCAGATGAGCTGGAACCGCTTGAGGAGCCTGAGCTGGAACCAGAGCTGCTGCTTGAAGTAGAGCTAGATCTGGACCTGGGGGGAAACAAATGCACATTTTGTGAGAGGGATTTTGTCAGACAAATATAAGGAAATATTATAACAAGGTAAGCTAGAAATCAAACCTGCTGCTGCTGCTGCCAGTAGAAGCACTGCGGCGTTTCCTTGCCTTATCCCGTCCTCTCTCCTTGTCTCCTTCCTTGGTACCAGTCTTGTCTTTGCCTCTATCTTTTGTCTTTTCCTCTTCTTTCCGCTTCGTGGGTGATGGTGCCCTAAAGTCAGAGGCAATGATGTTATTTTATTGTTATTGATGTTATTAAATCATATAAGCTTTGAATGTCGCAGAGCATCAGGCGATAAACACTTAAAATAGTATCAGATTTTTGGGCTGTAACAAGATACATGACATACATCTCCTCAAAGGCCATTCATTAGTATTCATTCATTCATTAATATTTTTGCCCTAAAACCTTGATATCAGTATTGTAACAACATTGCATTACAAGGATGACTGCTACAAAATAACAGCAGTTATCACGATGAGAGTATATATCGTACGTTTTGCAATCTGACCATTTTTCTGATCATTTGGGCTGGAAACCAATGTCTTTAAACACCCACGTTAACCTACCAGCGGCCCCAAACCCAAATATATCTCAACTGGCATGAAGCAGGATTGGCTTCAGAAAGAAGAAGCAAAACTTTTGAGCAGTTGGAACCAACAATAAATCAATAAATAAGACTTTTGGCTAATAGATGACTGAAATCATGAAACATTTATCGATATTGTTGGCCCGCAATTTCATTTGCTCTGGAACTAAACCAATTGTATAATAAACAAGTGTGCATACCCTCTTTAAAATGGAGTAAACGTCCAAGGCAGTTAGGTTATTATGGATGTGTGTAAACAGACCCCGAACACTTAGCACGACTAAGCAAATTGAAGCTAATCTGCCTATTGTTACAAGAATCACACGGGTGATGTTATTTGCATTTAAAGAAATACCGGTGGGTTAAATGTTATTGTATTATGACTCCGTGGTAATATTACCACAGCTCCCACTGTTAATCTCACACTAATAAACTTTACAGCGGATAACTGCTCGCAGACTCAATTCCGCCGCCATTTATTTTCATTCAACCGGCTCCTCAAAACAAGAGCCGCGGAGGAAGCCGTCTGTCGAGTACAGCTCGATCCACGAAGCACACGAACGGTTGTAAAATGTTACCCTACCTTATTAAATGATTACAACATACACTAGAATCAAAACTACCTGGATTGCAACCGTAAAAAGACGCGAAACTTACATTATCTTTCCAGCGAGGTTGCTTCACGCACTTGTGGCCTGAGAGGACGTCGCTCGGTGATGACGACGGAGCGGAAGTGACGTGTGCATGTGAGCGCCACTTACAACTCATTTGTTTATTTATGTTGTCGATAATAAAAATGTGAGTGCATGTCTGTATGTCTGTAACGTAGCTATGCAAGGACCGGGTGTCTCCTCGCGGTTCGTGAAATGATTTAGCCGAACAGGGTGCAACCGTCGTTCTCCCCTGTCGTCGTCGAGGTTCCGCCAGGTGAGCGTTTTACTTTATAACGTCGGTGTGCTAGCTGTGGTCGTTAGCTAGCTCTGCCAACATCAGTTAGTTAGCTGTTACAGGTTACTGCGCTGCTGCGTATTCCTGTCAGCACCGCGGAAAATATTCTCCAGAAGCAGCCCAATACGAATACGAATATATTTATGATAACCATTAACAACCTCGTCTGGTTATTGATTTGATAAGCAAATAAATGCGGCGACAGAAGAATGTACCTGTCAGGATCCAGTTTTTTCATGTGTTGATCAGTATTGTTTTCATAAGTTAGTTGTTTTATTGAGATATGTTGTTACTGTATAATAACAAGCATGCTCATGATATAACGCTAGTAAAGGGTAACTCCACCAATTTTACACATTAAACTGTGCTGGCAGGTCTTGAGGAGTATTACTGCAAATGTGAAAAAGCGGTTAAGAGCTTTTGTGTGGCATCGTGGGAAGCTGCATGTAATCTGATTTTAAAAAAAAAAACTTGGGCATTCTTCTTTTTCAAAAACTTATCTCACCCACAATGCAGTTTAACAACTGAGTATCATCGATGGTGGCAGTTTATCAGATTTTATGCAGCTTCCCTTTGAGGCACAGAAGGTTATATTCTGCCTTTTTACCACAGTACCTACAGTTTACACAGTAGTACTCCCTAAGACCCAAAAACACACTTTTATGTATAAAGTTGGGTTACCCTTTAAATCATCAGAGGGAACATGTGAATAAGGATCCCCTTGATAAACTAAGCAGATTTTTTTTTTAATTGTAACAGTTTTATTTTATGAATCTTTTACAGATTGACAGTAAAAACTCCCAGACTACCTCTTGAGTGAGACACCATGGGTCGACTGGATGATGCCGCCAAACACAAAGTGGTGGAGCTGCGGAAGGCTGGTCTGAGTTTCCGAAAGATCAAAGCTGTGCTAGAGCTGGAGAACATCAAGGTGTCTGCCCAGGCCATCTACCTGTTCCTGAGGGAGTTTCAGGGCAGGCCACCAGGGAGGGTCAGGCCCGTGGAGGCTGGGAGCAGCTCATCACTAGCACAGGTTCAGCCTCGAGCAGCGGCAATACAAGAGGGCTGGAGTAACATCCATCTCCAAAACATTCTGCGGGAGGCACCTCACCATACTGGCTTCACAGCAGCTGCAAACTTTACCAAAAAGTCTTCCACAAATACAGACACTGGTGCAAAGCCATCTAGGTCGGGGGAGATCAGCGGAGGCAGCAGAGCAGAACAGCAACAGGAGGGAGATAAGGAAGAAAATGACATCCAGATCGTTAGTGTCACCTCTCTTGCACAGAATAGCCAACAAAGAAGCTCCCATTCCACTGTAACAAGGGCAGAGGCTGGCACACTGACAGCATCAGGAGCATTAATGAGGAGGAGAGTCACACCTTCTCCAGCCACCAATTCAATGCTGGCAGCCCGGAAGAGGATTTTGGATAAAGCACTGTCACACAGGATGAAGGTACCCACCTATAGATAATTTCTCCCATGTAAATCCCAATTGTTGCTGGGATTGTTGTTTGCAGTGATTGTTTATAAAAGCACAAAGGCTGTATAATTTGTTGAAAATATTCTATGAGTGAAAATACATTCTTCATTTAAATTGCATACATTGTTCTTCAACAGTCATTCCACCAGGTGGCGTCATTGTTGAGGAGAGAGCACATGAGTGTCCAAGGTGCTGATGTGAGAAGTACAATGCCACAAGCACCTGAAACTTTTGATCTGACCACTGAAAAGGTGAGAAAGCAGCAAACCTCAAATACCATAAATGGCCTCTGCCTTAGTTATGAATGAAGTTGATTTTAACATTGTTAAAACTGATTCCTGGAGCCTGGCCAATTTAATATTATCTCTAATGTCATGTTAATAAGATTGCACTATAACTTTTCAATAGTTTTTCACTATTTTCCTGATTTTTGTTTATGTTGGACAGACTGGTATGGAAGGTCAGCCTGGAGAGGGCAGTGCCCCCAGGCGTTTTCTCACCCAGAGACCAGGTCTGTCTGTCCGTTCCCCTCACACTCTCCCTCGAGTTGGCGTTCGTCTTCCTCACCGGTCGCCATCACCTTTAACATCCTCGGCTCCTGGGGTGGCTGTCATCCGTCTCCAGACCCCTACCACCCGTAGTGAGGGAAACCCGAGCCCCCAGCAGGCAGTCCAGGAAGCCGGAGGGAGAGGTGGACTGCAGGATCAGATTCAAACCCTGAGCTCTGAGGTGCGCAGCTTGGGTCTGGCTGTGAAGATGTTGGTGGAGCAGCAGTGCCGCCTGGAGAGGGAGCAGGCGCAGCAGACACACATCCAGAAGCAGATCCTCAGCACTCTACAGGGGTTTGCCTCCAAACTGGGAGGTTGTAGCAGTGTTCAACAGCAGCACAATAAAACTCCGTCACCTGCATTGTCTACGGCTTCTGCGTCGGCTTCCTTCAGCCAAGACACCTTCAACTTCAGTCAGGGCACGTACACACAGTGTAGCCAAACCCAGCCAAGCTACAACTCTTTAGAGGGTTTAGAAAATGTCGAGACCTTTAAACTGCCAGGACTCAGCCCCTCAAGCATGAACGGGTTTCCACCATGTAGCAGTGCAGAGAACCTCCCACTCACTCACACTCCCCCTCACACACAACCGTATGCAGCGGCTTACCCACAGCAAAACAGTCAGACACTCATACCGCCCTTCACACAGTCCTTTGTCTCTTCATACGGCCAGTCACATTCTCAGACTTTCAGAGGATCAGAGAGTAAAACATCTGATTTCCCGAGCAGCTGCTCAGTGAGGACTCTGCAGGACTGCAGCGTGTCCACCCAGCCACAGGATCAACAGATCAATATCATTAAAGTGGAAGGACCTTAGAGGCCTTCAGAGTGTTGTGGGACCTTAAGGGCTTGGATGTGCTTTTTCTTTTCTTTTTTTTTTAATCTCGTTGTAAAACGTATTTATAACAGATGCTTTTACAGTGAAAACATAATGTAGCATTTCCTAAATTAATTTTGTGTACAATTCCAGAGAATACTCACAGCAATAGAAAGAAGGAACTGCAGTGATTTAGAAGTGTGTTCATGACATGTCTTTATTATAGGCAATGATTACAAAAGTAGAGAAAATGTTGTGTGTAGGCACTTTGTCATTGTTTTTAACAGCACTTCTTGTTTATTTTGTATCTATTATTTTTGTATTTCTAGAACTGGCATTACAAACTGTTAGCTTTCATACCTCTTTGCTAACTGATAAACAAAATAAAGGATTGGTTATGATCCAAAGCATCTCCCACGTGTAAGACAGTGTGTGAGACATGTTCCTGTTAATATATCATCAAATAAAATGGCTTAATATTTGTTAGGGATACAGGGTATGGTTGAAAAATCATTACAGACATTGTGACTGTGATATGACACATGACTGGTTGGAAAAATTATTTTTTTGCTTTACAATTTTCATTTTCACAAAAAAAAAGAGAAAAGATTAAAGTCATGATGATGGGACATTTGTTGGGTTCTTCGTCAAACAAACAAGTCCCCTTAAATCTGAAGAACAAGATTTGTGATCTAGGAAATCTCTTCAACACTACAGTACTTAATTATAATAATGTTTTGTCACACATTTTACTTTTTCTAAAGGTGCAGTTCATCTCATGATTTACAGTGGAGGAACTGAATGTAAGAGCTGAGGTGTAATCTATAACCAGAACCACTACAACTGAACCACAATAAATTGTTGGTTTTGTTGGTTCATGTCAGCTTTGTTCATGTTTGTCAAACCCGGCTGATAGCACAGAGCTCTTGGGGTAAAGGGTTGCGGGAAAAGGATCCAACCAGTGTCAGATCCAGTTCGTCCTCCTTAACTCCAGGTGGGGGAGTAAAACGAAAATGCTGGAGGAGGGTGGTGAAGAAGAGAAACAACTCAGTCCGGGCCAGACTCTCCCCTATGCAAACCCTTGGGCCTGAAAGAGAGCAAAGGAAATTCACATCTTGAATCGAATTTGTTCTCTCACATTTCTTGGTGATAAAAACACAAATTACCTGCAGAGAAAGGTAGAAAAGCATCTCTCTTTCTAAATTTCCCCTCCTTGTCGAGGAAATGGGCTGGATGGAAACTGTTGGGCTTTTCCCATTCTTCTTCATCGTGAAGAGCAGATGACAGCAGATAAATCACTGTAGTCCCCTGAAATGTGTCATAAATGTAGATGATAACATGTTTTAAGCTTGCAAATGTTTTTTTGTGTGGTATTTTTTATCCTCTAAAAAGAAAAATCTAAATCCAATTCTCACTTGTTACTCACTTCAAACTGAAGATTAGTTTGATCTGTGCTAAAAGGCTCTAGATTCCAACAGTAATCGCCAGTATAAAGTGCTTGGCCACCAACCCATGTCTCTCTTCCTCCTGCTCATGCAGTAAAAAAGAGACTTCCTGCAATCCCTGCCCACCTCAACCAATCAGGACAGAGAACTCCGTAAAGAGGCGGTCGTGGGCTGCTGCTATGTCTGGTGTTCTTCGCTGTGCATTCATGTGGCCACAGAGACAGACAGAGTTGTAAATATGACGACGCTTAGAGCAGCTTGAATAGATTAATTGCTCAAATTTTCTTTGGTGAATGACATTTAACCATGATACAATACACAAGTATAAAGGCAATGTGTCTTATAAAAGGTTATGGTCTTTAATGATGTGTACAATATAGTTGGTCATTGCAAACAATATATCTCAGCCAGAAAGACCAAAATAAGGGAAAATGCTTCATTCCAGTCGTGGCTTGTCGATAGTGGCCTCAAATGAAGAAGAATATTATAGACCTTTATTTTGTTTTCCCTGTCTCCTTTTTTCAAACAGCAGGAACCAAACCAGCATGGATCAAGTCAGGTCTGACTGATTTAAAGCACTGAAAATGCATGAACGAGCTAAGAGCCATGTGGAAAATGTGATGCGTCATGGCATCTTTGGCAGATTAAATATTGCCGCTCAGCTAGATGAAGGCTACAGGATAGGGATCACAAGGAGTTTCACTAAAAACGAGGTCATTTTATACTAATACTATTTTGTGGAAAACCCATATCAGACGAATATTACTGTTCCAAGCAGATTATTTTCAATTTTAATATGCTTAAATAGACTGGTGTGATGTACCAGTAGGGTGCTTGATATGTGGTTATAGCACATCTATCTCACTTTTACCCCCCCCCAAAAAAAGACTTTCGCCATCCACCACTAAAAATACCTGAAAGGATAGTAAAGCAGAGGTAGCTGACAATAGTTGTTTTACCTTCTTGATGAAGAAGCCCTGGAAGATGACATCTCGGGAGGTGCAATGTGCAGTTTTGGGGACAACACTGATCACTCTCTGTACTTCATGGATGACGGCATTGGAGTATGGCAGGCTCTTCCTGTCCGCCACCAGGACCTGACGGCTTCCTACTACTCTGCTCAACTCCTCTTGGACCTGGTCTTTGAGATGCAGGATGAGGAATAGCTGATGAGTATGTCATACAACGACTGAGAGTTGGTTAGAGACTGTCATTGCATATGAAAATCCCAGAGGTGCTTGGGAGGATGACACCGCCCCAGAGCCTGCCCTGTGGGCTTCTTTTGGGGGACTTGTGGATGGAGTGTGGGTTTAGGGAGGGCCTCAAACGAGTGAATCAGGGCACATAAAAAGAATCAGGAAAGACAAATGGAAAGACCCTTGAGCCTGTCATTGTAGTATCCATGATTTCAACCATTTAGCATGGATTTTCCTTGTTTTTCACCCTGCCTATTTGTCAGTGCCATTTGCAACCTTTTATTGGACATACACCAATCAGCCACGACATTAAAAAGACAGGTAAGTGACACCTATCATCATTGCTCACCTCGTTACAATGCAAAGTTCTGCTGGGAAACCTTGGGTGCTGTCAAACACATTTAACACATACCCTCCAACCAAACACCACTGCAGACCAAGAACAGCCCCTGATGGCAACAGCAGTTAGTGGCAGTGCCCCCCACCCCAAATTAGCAGTGCAACAGTGCAATTGGTATATCTAGGGCATATCTGCGGCATTTTCCCGACTAGAAGAAGAGCCACATAGAAAACTGTCTACTCCACCAATGTATGTGGTCAAGAGGCTGGCTCTCATTGCTGCCATCACAACCTGTGTAGCTTTCCAAGGAAAGTCTTTCTTTTCGTCATACTTCTGGTGACAATTGGGCAAACCAGGGTTTGCAGGTTGAGCAATGTAAGCATATCGGCACTTGAAACCATTCACTAAATAGGCCAGTTGGGGCGGGATTGTTCTGTAAATTATCTCACTCATAAGCGATGCAGAATATTACACTTGAAGAAACAAGTCTTGAATCAATATTTTTTGTTTATGAAATACTTCTCAGAAAATACGTGTTTATTGTGTTTCATACCTTGTATTTGTGGGTACTTGGCCATGAGCAGCAAGCCATATCTAAGAGTAGATGACGTAGTGTCGGTGCCAGCAGTGAAAAGGTTGAGAACAGTCACCAGTAGGTTTTCTTCATTGAAGTGAGAATTCATAATCCCAGAGGCCTTACAAGTGACAAAACAATGAAAATTTAGATTGTAATGGAGAGTAATACAGTTACTTCTATGACTACAACTTATGGGTTCCTACAGGTACTTAAGTATAGGAACAGGGACTCAAGGGAGTAACAGGTTGGGTATTTCTTATGTCTCTTGGACTCTTCTCCCCTTGTTAACCTCTAATTACACAATAATATCAGGGGTGTTGACTGCATTATGAAGTATCAACTCTTCACTCCTTGTTACCATGTAATTACACAGTATGATTAGGGGTGCGTGCCAGATAATGACGTGTCCACTGTTCCCCTGTTCTGACTCTGTAATCACACCTTAATTTGCTGCTGGTTTTGTTTTCGTTTCTTAAAGTTGTTTTTAGCAAAAAAAAAAATCCCAAACTGTTTAATCTAAAAGCAGGCAGCTATTTCGTGTTTACCTCAAAGTGTATCTTGCGGGCCAGAAAGGAATCCACCAAACCTCTGCCCATCTGCGGATTAAGGGTGTCCTGTAAACCCTTGATCAGCTTTGTCATTTGTCTCCTGCTAGCACGTGAATTCTTCATCATTTGCTTTCGGGCTCCAAGCCAATGGAACAGCCATGGGAAGAGGTTATAAAGCTGTTAAACAATCAGGGATCGTAAGCTGATTTAAAAAAGCATCACATGAAAATTGTATACAGGTTTTATTATGTAAAAAATTATGACACTAAACTTTGGTTCCATAGGAAGCTCTGGGAAATGACTGCCCAGTACTCTAGAGGAGATCGTACCTCTCCGTTCAGTTTAATTTCTCTCCCTGTCTGTCGTTCATTCACACAACTGCATGTGTTTTTTTACCATCCGTCACGCAGCATTCCTTTGTTTCTGCCCCTTTCATAGAAGCGAGCCTCCAAACTTTATGAACGACAGACTCCATATTTTTCTTCATGATAGACAGTTTGCTCCTGTCCATAAGTGAACTGACATAAACAGGGTCAATTGAGTTAGCACTCTACTTTAACTGTAGATCATCACCTGCACCGATGCACAGCCCATTAGTTCTGTGTTTTTACAGGCTCGCTCCACCATGGATCTGAAGTCTGGGTCATCATATTCAAATCTGTTGCCGTAGACAATATTAGAGATGACATTGGAGACAGCAAATCTCACTGGTTGGGTAGTGTCAAAGGGTTTACCTAAAAGAGAAAAAGTAAAGTGGTTTCGTTGACTTAACTCCCCACTGTTGAAACTTTGGGTCATGAGTTTCAACTCTGTTCGGACAGCATAGTTCACTGGTAGATTAGTAAGGGCTCTGTCTCACAAAAAGATCTTGATTTTTGCAAAGCCAAACATGCCAAACTTTGTTTTACCGTCTTTTTCTTTAAAAACCTCCATCAGGTGTTGACTCTCTTCTATGATTTTTTCCTCTGAAGCTTTTTTGCCCATTCCAAAGTCTTTCAGGCTGGTCATTGCAAAGTTCTTCATTTTTCTCCATGAGTCTCCGTTGGCAAATATAATTCCTGCAGATGAGAACTTTTTTAAACATCAGCATAATGTGCGTGTGTGTGTGTGTGTGTGTGTGTGTGTGTGTGTGTGTGTGTGTGTGTGTGTGTGTGTGTGTTTGTGTGTGTGTGTACAGATACATGTCTATATACTGCGATATTATTATATATGTGTGTTCATATGTATATAAATACAAGTTTAGTTAGTTAGTTAGTTGGTTACATGGCATAGTATATGAATGAAAATAAATTCAGTTCCTTACCTTGTGTTAATTTCAGGTCATTGATAATTGGGACAACTTCTTTCACTGAAAAGGCGTCGCTGATCAGAGCCTGCTTGACAACCTTGTATCCTGCCAGCACAACAACTTTTTGGGGCCCGAGATGGATGGTGAATATGGCTCCATACTTCTTGGAGAGCTGAGATGAACATCATAAAAAGCTGTCAGGACTAATAAAGAATTAAATAACATCAGATAAATACCGGCTTACCTCATACAGCGTGCAGTGGGGTGACTTGAGGTCCAGCAAATTGCCCAACAAAGGCAGTGACCTGGGTCCTGGAGGCTCCTTTCTTTGACGGTCATAGCTCCAGAAAAATACAAGCGAGGCAAGAAGGATCCCAATAGTGAACAGTAGACTGGTTGTACTGAGTGACTGAAGAAAGAGGTTTTCCATCATTGCCATGCTGTGTCACACTGGTAACAGACCCAGGGCAAAAATGGATGTGCACTGTGTGTGTGTTTGTTTGTTTGTTTGTTTCTCTGTGTGACTGCATTGGATTGAAGGCTGATATCAGTGAGTAGGCTGACCCTACTCCACTGACCAATTGCATTATAGTTTGCCACATACAGCCATCCTCCTGCACTGATATCTCTCTTTTCCTCAGCCTTCACATCACCATGATGAAGATGCCTTATCGCTCTTTGGATCTTCTTTGGATTTTCTTTGTATTTCATTTTGTTATTTCCCGTAATGCTGTTTGTGTTGTGTTTTTGTCTATGCCCGTGCTTTACTTAATAAAAACACTTTACTTCTTGTGTTTTTATTTGAACATTCCTGTGCGATTGATGTAATCTCCTTTTAAAGCTCGTCGGTCAGTATTTTTTGTTTTTTTCAATTTGCTCCAGAATTAAACTACTGTAACACACAGACATTTCTGTTTAATTTGCTCCTTCACCCATTTCTGTGACTGAAGCCGTTGGTTAATCTGCAACTACGAGATCAAGTTGTACTCCCGGTTTGGCAGGGGTCCAACATTTTTCTGTGAGAACACTCCTACACAGAGTTTACAAGCCTGCAACTCCCCTCCAGTTAGCTAGAACTGAGGAAACCCCTTGAGAGGTGAAACGTCTTCAAGAAACTGACAGAAATCATTTTGAAACTTCTATTATAGTTTGGCCCCCTGTGCTAAATTTCAGCATTTTTATTTGTTTGACATGATAGTGAGATACCAAGCATTGTAGGAGATACACTACTGAATAATAAATGTAATTAATCACTGGCGATTAACAAAACACTTTATCTGTTTGACTAATCCAGATGATCCGATGATTTCTTTACACAGTTCCATCGGTTCTCCACATTAGAATTAACTTGCACAGACAACGACAGACAATTATATATGTTTATTAACTAAATAATTCAGGGTAATTTAATGAAATGGCAATTTAGACAAACAACAACATATAATCAAAAATGTAGATGTTGTAATGAGAAAAGTAATAAGGTAATGTAATCATGGGCAGATGGTGAAAGATACAGGTCGGGTTTTTAGCTGTCAAATATTACGGGAGTAATTTTTAATACAAACGAGACTAATGAATAAGGCTGTGGTACTTTAATGACATATTAAAAACAAAAATGAAAAAAATGTTCTGCTAAAAACTTTGATAAAAGTGAAGCACTTAAAGCAGTGATTCAATACCACAAATTGCAAAAATGGTAATCAAATGGACATCGGTTGTCTTAGAGCTTGTCGCAAAAATAGGGAAAAAAGTAAGGAGATCATACTTTTGAAAGAAGTGAAAAATAAAAAGAATGTGATTTAAAAGAAGAGGCGAGATGAGGAGAATAAAGGGTGATGAGAGGAGTGAGGGAGAGCCTGTCTGTCTGTTTTATTATCCATCTGACCAAATAAAAACGATTGCCAAGTGTGATCGCTCACAGTTCTACAAAGTTTATTCTCAGAGTACAGCATGTTCTTTGGCACGGCCCTGCTGGATCGACTGCTTCAGAAAACTTCACTTTGATGAATCCACAAGTTCTATTAGGAGTGAACTTTTTTTGTTTGTTTGTTTGTTTTTATTAGTAAACAAACTAAATAGACAAATTCTCTTCATTTTCATTTAAAGGCTGTGTTACTGACTTCTTCAGATGCAAAGAATGTGATTTAAAAGAAGAGGTGAGATGAGGAGAATAAAGAGTGATAAGAGAAGAGTGAGGGAGAGCCTGTCTGTCTGTTTTATTATTATCAGAAGTTAAATAACTTCTGGGACTTTTATGTCATGAATTAATTTGCAACCTTATTTAATAACATCTATATTTATGTTCGATTAGTTAAATGCTTTATTACTACTTCTGTGAAACTTGTGGTACTCCAGACTTAGTGGTGAGTGCAAAGTGCACCAGACGAAATGATTGCGAAGTCTGATAGTTCACATTTCTACAAAGTTTATTCTCAGAGTACAGCGTGTTCTTTGGCACGGCCCTGCTGGATCGACTGCTTAGAAAACCACTTTGATGAATCCACAAGTTCTATTAGGAGTGAACTAATACCTAAATAATCCCATATTTGAGTCAGAAGAGAAAGATCTTCACTGACTGTTTTTTTTGTTTGTTTGTTTGTTTGTTTTGATTAGTAAACAAACTAAATAGACAAATTCTCTTTGTTTTCATTTAAAGGCTGTGTTACTGACTTCTTCAGATGCAAAGCAGGTGTTTTAGGAAATTTTTTATTTTTTATTTTTTCCGCACAGAGAAACAAATCTGCACATGATAAGAGACAGAGACGGCGATGTAACCTGGTCACTACGATCCAGACCTCACACTGCTATTGGCTGGGAGTCAGTCGCCGCTGCCCCAAAAGTTTATACACCAAAGAAAACTTCTTGAAAACACAGCGCAGCACAAAGAAAATCCAGGCAGAGGCAGGGTCTCTGTAGATACAGACAATAACGTATACTTTTATTTGGTTATGATTGAGAGGAAGAGCTTTTGTAGAGTTTGAGGCTATACAAAACTCTTCCAAATTTTTATCATCAGCAAGACACAATTTTTTTAATGAGATCTCTAACATACAGTGTCCCCTTTGGGATCCTACATTTTGCTCATGCTTGATATCTTCAGTGGGCCTTTGATTTACAGTCGCAGCTTACTGGCAAAAGATCTACACGACCTTCCCACGTACCACCGGCGTGAGAGCAATCAGCTGTCTCCAGCCTTTCGGTCAGTGGCGACGGACTGCACACAGTTCATGAGGTGGAGGGTTGAGGTTGTTTCCCACGACTGGTGTGAGATCCAGGTCATCCACTGTGACTCCAGGTGGAGGAGTGAAACGAAAGCGCTGGAGGAGAGAGGTGAAGAAGATGAAGAGCTCCATCCGGGCCAGACCTTCTCCGAGACACACCCTGCGACCTGCACGAACGAGCAAGTTGCAACAAGTTAACATAGATCATATCTTCACAAACGCTAAATATCCGTAGAGGACAAGCTGATGAAGTTTGTTGTACCTGCAGAAAAGGGCATGAAGGCGTTTCTCCTGATGAATTTGCCATCCTCATCCAGGAAGTGTGAAGGGTTGAAGGTGTGCGGGCTCTCCCACTCGCTCTCATCATACAGGACGGAAGTCAGGAGAGGAAACACAGTCGTCCCCTGTCAGCGCAGAGAGATATGTGAAACCTTGGAACAACTCCACTGCTTCTAAGAGTTTTCATAGAAGAACAACGAAACAAATGTGTGGATTCGGACGGATGTTAGGAAACGGACCCCTTTGATAAAATAGCCCTGGAAGGTGACGTCTCTGCTGGTTTTGTGAGGAATAGCCAAGGGGACGATGTTGGCCAGCCTTTGTGACTCGTGGATCACAGCGTCAGTGAAGGGCATGTTCTTCCTGTCCTCTACTCGGATCTGACGGCTTCCCACCACCCTGCTCAGCTCCTCCTGGACCTGGTCTGAATGGCACATGAAACAGGCATTAAATCTGGTGAATACAAGGCGCAGCTTTAGGCTTACAGTCAGCACTGCTCTTTGACAGGAGTAAGTGGATTTGTTTTTTTGCACCTTGAAAATGAGGATACTTGGCCATGAGCAGCAGACACCACTGGAGCGTATTTCCTGTGGTGTCAGTTCCAGCTGCAAACAGATTCATCACGCTGTGGAGCAGGTTGTCATTGTGATAGAGTGAATCCCTGATTTTAGACCCCTGGTATAAAATGCACAAAAGCCAGATTACGCATACATACATACATAAGACTGACGGACATGTATGATCAGCAGAGGCGTGTATCCATTGTTTCCCTCACCTCCAGATTTTGCATACGGATCAGGAAAGCGTCAACAAAGCCTCTGTACATCTCAAGGTTCAGCGTTTCTTTTAGAGCTACTGTGATGCTTTTTATTTCCTCCATGCTTTTCTCCAAATTCTTCATCATACATCTCCTGTTCTTAATAAAAGCGCCCAGCCAAGGAAACAAGTTGTATACCTATGGTAAAGCACAATATACACAGACTGATTACTTTTGGGTTTAATATCATATTAATAGGATCCATGGGGTCTTGGGCCCCACTGGTGTCATTTATTCAGTGCTTTTGTTTGGTTTGTTTAGATTGGGTGTTAATTGATTAAATTGTCGGAATATTTGGGGATGCTTTATTAGAGAAGTTCATAAATTCCAGACTGCAGGTTGAATATCTGAACATGTGACGAGCATTTCTTTTGCACAAATCTTTTGTGGGCATACAGGAAAAGCTAGATATCTAGACACCTAGCAGACCCAGACCCCTGTAAGAAAAGTTAAATATCTTAAACAGTCTAAAAAGTGTCATTAATGCCAGTGCCAACATTTTTATTTTTATTTATTTATTTATTTATTTTGGGATACATGTTTTTTTTGAAACACCTTGTTATAAAATACAATGAATGAAAACACAAACAGGAAATAACAGCAAGTTGATATTATGCAATTAATTCAAAATTGTTCAATTATTTACAATTACATGAGGGTTGCAAAATGGAAATTTCATTTTGGCTAAATTGTTAAGAATTCTAAGCATACACAACCCGGTTTCAAACAAAATTTGGACCACTTATAACTTATTTTTCAGATCATTTTGTCATCTCTGGGCTTCCATAGTCTTAGATTACACTGGACAAGCTTCATGCTGCCATTTTTATTTATTTACTTACTTATTTTTCTCAGGGTTTTTTTTTTTTTTTTTTTTTTGTATTTCTAAAGCAAGACCCCATCTTCTTTCTGTTGTTAAGGAAAGTGCTGCAAGTGGACCAAGAAATGTCCCGCAATTTTGCATGAGCATGGGTGTGAGCATGATGAGTGAATTTCACTTTTGGGTGAACTGTTCATGTAATATCCACGATGTAAAATGTTCTTTTACCAGGATGGAAGCTGATCCCGTCAGATGAATGGTCTCGTGGGCTCTCTTCACCATGGCTTGGAAGACAGGGTCCTCGTATTCAAACCTTTTGCCAAAAACGATGGCTGATATAATGTTTGATGCTGCGTTACTAATTGCTTGGCTGTTGTTGAAGGCTTTACCTGAGAGACAAAGAGCTACAGACTTGAGCTCAGATGGAAAGTGTGAGGTATTAGGGGGATGGTGTTTTAGTGGAGATAATGTTACCTTCATATTGTTCAAATACTTCAATCAGGTAGTGACATTCCTCGATGATTCTCCCTTCGCTAAGCCTTTTGCCCATCCCGAACTCTCTCAGCATGGTGACAGCAAAACGCCTCATTTCTTTCCACGTGTCGCCATTGGTAAATAATATGCCTGGAAACAACAGTGGCTGGAGTTTTTTGACCAAGAACAGATACAAGTTACAAAAACAAAAAACAGTCTAAAATGTTTCTCACCATGTCCTTGGTTGAGATCATAGAATATGGGAGTAACCTCCCTGTCTCCAAACTCTTCAGCATGGTTGACCAGAGCCTGTTTGACTGTCCTGTGTCCTGCCAGCACCACCACCTTCTTTGGTCCAAAGTAGACTGTGGACACTGGTCCATAAGTTTTGGACAGCTACAAAGACGGAGGTGGGTAAAAGTGAGATTGTACTTAACCGACATACTAAAATAAAAAATATTTACAAGTGGTCATTCCATGCAAGCTCACCTAGAGCCTCCCTGCTCATCTCGTGGATTTTTTTGGGAAAAACTAAAATTTGGCCCTGTAATCTATTCCAACCCAAATCAGTGAAAAATTAGAGATTGTCAGAGGTGGGAGTAAGTCACATACGTGCAAGTAATGAACAAGTCTCAAGTCTTAACCTTCAAGTCTCAAGCAAGTCCCAAGTCACCGTGATGAAAATCAAGCAAGTCAAGTCGAGTCGTGGCTAAGGTCAAGACAGTCACAAGAAGTTCGTATGAATGTATTCTTCTTATCTGTAGACACAGTAAACAGAAGAGGCTGGTTAGTCAATAAATAAGGGATGAATCAGACCAATCAGGTTCATCCTGTCAGGACTTATTTTCCTGATAATGACTGCCGTTCTATACATTATCCCGCTTATTACATGGCTACTTGCCAACACAAAAAATGACTTCATAGTGTTTGACAGCAGAGAAATATAGTTTGCCAACCCCACGACAAAGATGTTGAACAGAACATTCTTTAGGACACAGCTGATCGATCGTCCGCTGAAATTCAAGTCCTCTGACCAGTCTTTTAAAACTGACTTGGCCCATACGCTCAGTTCGTGTCGATCCTCTTCTATTACATCAACGTCTCTGTCATCCAAAACTTTGTGCCGTTTTGCTTCTCCCTCTTCTCTGCTTTCCTCTCTTTCTCTTTTCTTGACTGGTGACGACAACTCAGCCTTTTGCCAAGACTCGAGATCACTGTATTTTCCAAAAATATTAAAATTAATGTGAAACTCATCCATACTTGTGGCCTAGGAGTAAGTTTTTTTTTTTCCAATATGAAGTAGGCTACAGGTCAGGTGACGTCGCTTAGCGACCAAATAGTTTCTTACCTGAAAGAGCGAGCTGTCGATTCTCTTGAGATCCACCTGAAGCAGGTTGCCCAGCAGGGGCAGAGGTTTTGGTCCTGGAGGCTCCCTTCTCCCATCTTGGGATCTGAGGCCGTAGGAAAGAATTAGCAGCACCAGCAGGCCCACAATGGCCGCCAGCAGGGAGAATGCGGTGGTGGACTGGAAAAGAGCTTCGAACATGATGCTGCAGTTACCTGGCCAGTTGTCCTCTCAGTGAGTGTGTGAAAAGTGCGCCGGTTGAAATGACTAGATGGCTGCCTCGTTTACATTTCTACAAAGTTTATCCTCAGAGTGCAGAGGGCTCTTGGGCACAGTCCGACTGGATTAGAGATTATACAGCATCAGCAGGTCCACCACATCAGGTTTACAGTCAGTTGATGGCTTAGCTAGATAAAAATTTACAGGGGTTACCAAAAATACAGAAATGGAAAACAGGCCTTGACATCATGAACATGTACTAAAAAGCTCAATCTGAACACTAGAGGGAGACAGAGATCTACATTTCTCTCCTGTGTGAGGCGCATTTCCCACAAGACCGACCAACACATTCCTCCAAAGCAAGATAAAACTTCCATCTCAGCATCGCAGTCACATATGTTGGGCCAGTCATCCTGCGCAACCAAAAGTAAGAGCACTATAGTTTCTGGACATGGGTTCGTCGGTGACGCCCTGCATGCCTCATCACACGGACAAAGGGCTGTCAGCTGAAAATCTTGTTGGAAGATGTCACAGTCTTGTGTGTGCGTCATCGTGTCATTGTTACATTGCAAATAAAAGTCATCGTCAACATCTTCAGTAATGGAGACAGAGAAGACTTTTCCCTTTACAGAAGATAAGAGAGCAACACGTGACAAAGCCTGCAGACTGAAGCAGAGCTCCTCCTCCTGTCACTCACTCTCAGTTTCAGTGTTGTATTAAAGTGCTCCTCCAGCACCTCCTCTCCTCATCCTCCAGAGCCTGGAATCTGTCAGCAGTGAGCTCACTTTCCAAGTCACAAGGCCATTCTCAGCACACACTGACAACATGCTGGGGACCCTCTGCACTCTCATCACTGCTCTAACATGTGAGGAGGCCGACTGACTGCAGCTTTGACCTCATGTTGGATTCATCAGTGTGTGTGTTTCTCTTGACTCCATGTCATCTTGTTGTTTCCAGGTGTGAGTGGTGCGACGGTGGTGACACAGAAGCCTCCTGTTGTGACGCTGAGGAGAGGAGAGACGGCCACCATGGACTGTAACCTGGGGACTGTTACTACCAGTGCTGCTCGCTGGTATAAACAGACTCCTGGTGGGGCTCCTCAGTTTGTGCTGGTTTACTATCACGCATGGTGGACTGTGACATATGGCACCGGTTTCTCCTCCACGAAACACTCATCAAATTATCGCAGTGAATCAGAATATTATTTGATCATCAACAACGTGGAGGAGGGAGACTCGGCAGTCTATTACTGTTCTACATGGGATGACCCTTCTAAAGAGTGGGTATCACAGTGATTTACACTGTGACAAAAACCTCCAAGCTGAGTACTTCTGCTTTTTTGAGATGCTGACGCATCTCAACCAGGAATGAGGCAACAACTGTGACACTCAGCATAAATTCAAACATCTACTTTTACAAATGTCTGTATGTGTTTGATGACATATAAACACACACAGACACGCAAGTGGTGCACTGATTACAGGTGGACAACAAAAGCGGCTGGTGACACCGTGTGCATCAGATTACAATAGGTTTACAATGTACTTAGCAGTAACCAGAAAACATTTAAAAAGAAACCCGGGATTTCAAGGATCATTCAAATCAATCTGAAGAGAGTTTGTTTTACAGACCGTCGAGGGCAACATTGCAGATTCTGGCAGAGACTTTTGTGCCTTGTGATGGAAAGAGGAGAGTGAGTTGGAAAAGGCGGGACGAAAACGAAAAACAGTCATGACCTAAAAACAAAAAAAAAAAAGGTGTTCTCTCCTATCACTAATAAAAATGATCAAGACACTCAATGAAACAATCTTTATGTTAGAAAACAGGTTTGTCTACATTTCTACTCACATATAAGCAAGTTAATTGAGTAGTTTGACTAAAATGCTTTAAACCAAATTCTATCGTGACTTTAATGTTTAATCCTGTTAATTTGACCAACACAGATGGAAGACAAACTGCATGTCGAGATCTTAAAGTTCTTGGTTCATTTTAAGGTTTTTATCTTGTTGCTAAAATGTGCAAACACAGTTGTAGGTAAGATATTAAGACATAAACAATTACATGATTATGACTGTTTTTATGGATTCATGTTGCTTAATCTGGTTTAGTCACTTGCAAAAGTCCAGACGTTGAAAATGAAACTGAGTTTTCATCCTCTGTCAGTGAAGCGTCGCCTCTCTGCTCCTCCCTCTCCTCCTTCCCAGGATGCACCTGCAGGCCTCCTCTCCTTATTTATAGCTCCATGTAAATGAAGAGGTCAAGTGTCAGTTCTCTGTAAGATCAGAGGGAACTGACTTAACTCACAACACAAATGTACAACAATAAAACTGCAGGAAGTCTTTCTCACATCATGACGTTGTAATATTTTGGGCTCAGGGGGGAGACGTTTCCTACGTCGACAGTAATGGAGACAGAAGAGACTTTTCCCTTTACAGAAGATAAGAGAGCAACACGTGACAAAGCCTGCAGACTGAAGCAGAGCTCCTCCTCCTGTCACTCACTCTCAGTTTCAGTGTTGTATTAAAGTGCTCCTCCAGCACCTCCTCTCCTCATCCTCCAGAGCCTGGAATCTGTCAGCAGTGAGCTCACTTTCCAAGTCACAAGGCCATTCTCAGCACACACTGACAACATGCTGGGGACCCTCTGCACTCTCATCACTGCTCTAACATGTGAGGAGGCCGACTGACTGCAGCTTTGACCTCATGTTGGATTCAGCAGTGTGTGTGTTTCTCTTGACTCCATGTCATCTTGTTGTTTCCAGGTGTGAGTGGTGCGACGGTGGTGACACAGAAGCCTCCTGTCGTGACGCTGACGAGAGGACAGACAGCCTCCATGGACTGTGACGTTTTTACAGATGATGGGTCTCGATGGTACAAACAAGTTCCTGGAGGAACTTTTCAGTTTGTGCTGAGGAATCATTACAGCTACTCCTCTCCGAGATATGGCCCTGGTTTCTCCTCTCCCAAATTCACTTCTAGCCATCTGTCTGGGACAGAGTATCGTCTGATCATCAACAATGTGGAGGAGGGAGACTCAGCAGTCTATCACTGTGAGACATGGGACGACTCTGCTAAGGAGTACGTATCACAGTGATTCACACTGTGACAAAAACCTCCTCACTAAACACTTCTGCTTTTTGAGTCCCCTGTATGCAAAATCTCCATCCTTGTCTGCTGCCCATGGATGTAGCAACTCCAGGTGCTGAGGGGCTGCAGCAAGCCATCAAAAAATGTTTTCTCACGACACCTGATGTTTCTCCACAATTCTGTGGTTTATCAGTCCAGAGTGTGAACTTGCACACACTGTTGCCTTCAGGTTCCCATCAGGTGCAATGCACACAGCTCAGTGTAGATGTCAGCTTCGATACATTTTGCACAAAGCCCAAGAAAACAACCTAGACTCCTGCACTGAAACAGCACCTGGCACAGAGTTCCTGTTAGTCAGTTTGAAGAGACACAACTTCAATTAAAAAAAAACACTTCATGTAAAGATGTACCACAACGTAACAAGGCGGCTTGAACGAGATTTTGACACAGAGTCAGAATGTCACAAATCAGCGTTATTTAAAAAAAAAAAAAAAAAGTGGCTTTTAATTTGGTGATTGAGGAAGATTAATTAAGTCATATCAGTATGAAGAAAATCAATAATATTATTCAATGCCTGCAGTTTATAATTATCATTAATGAAACATTTCCACCATTATATGTATGAATTTAAGCTGTCAAAAACCTCCTCACTGAATATTCTGCTTTTTGACCTGTTGAAACATTTCACAGAGGTCACAGCATATTTTGATATGTTTAAACTTTTTAAACCCTTTTATTTGATCCTCAAATGAATCCTGAGATCTCTCTAGATGATAGTTTATGTTTTATTTGAAAAACAGTTTGCTCACAGTAAAAGTCAACCATTAGATAACAAGTTCTGATCTTTCACACTGTTGTAAAATCATTACGACGACGAATTATTGGAAAGACGATCCAACTGAAATCTTGAGAGATGAACAGTGACATGAACTCTACATCCTGCTTATACTGTTTAAACATACTGTGATATACAAGTGGAGGAAAACATGAACCTTTGGACAGATAAAACCAAACTAAACATTATCATATGATGCCGTTTATCTGTGACTGAAGTGAGTGTTGAGTGTTGGAGCTCCTCCTCCTCCTCTTCTCGTCTCCTCAGTGTCTTTATAAGCTTCAGTCTCTCTTCTCCTCACACTCCAACCTGCTCACCTCTCAGCTGGACAGTAAGAGACGTTTACAGCACACACTGACAACATGCTGGGGACCCTCTGCACTCTCATCACTGCTCTAACATGTAAGATATTCTTCTCTCTCCGTTTACAGCCCAGATCTTCACACACACACACACACCTCTCACTCGTGTGTTTCTCTGTGTGTGTTGACAGATGTTGATGCAGTGATCGTGCTGACCCAGACGCCTGCTGTCCACGCAGTTTCTACAGGACAACAGGTCGTTCTCAACTGCAACATACAGAGATACGATAATGCTGATGTCAGTTGGTATAAACAGGTTCCTGGTGAAGCTCCTCAGTTTGTTCTGAGATTTCACTATACTAGCAGTTCACTCAGCTTTGGATCAGGATTCTCGTCAGACCGATTCAACTGTAAAGCCTCATCAAACATAGATTACCAGTTCATCATAAAGAGAGCAGAGACAGGAGACTCTGCTGTGTATTACTGTAGGACATGGGACGACTCTGCTAAGCAGCATGTATCACAGTGACTCACACTGTGACAAAAACCTCTTCACTAACTACTTCTGCTTTTTCAGCCTCTAACACATCAACTAATGCTCTCCATAACTACCCTACATGAGACTTTAATAAAGGACAACAAACCAGAGCTCTCTCATCACTGAACTCATTCATTATGTGGTAAATATCTTTATCAATCAGTAAGTGGAAGTGATGAATTACTTCTGTTTGTGGTCTCAGAGACCTGATGTGTGGACAGACATTCCCAGAGCTCCTGTTCTGGACAGAGGTTGGTTAAGATCCAGGTCACAGGTAATCAGGAGCTATCACGTTCACCTGTGATGATCTCCCTCAGCTGGCTGCCATCAGTCCGCTGGGAGGCTTTATGAGGGGGCTGCTGATGCAGCGCACGGTTAGTTGTGTGTCTTCAGAGAGTCAAAGCCATCAGTTGGCTTTCTGTGTTTTCTGAAACAGTGAAAATCTGAGCTGAGTGTGTTTGAGATTCTTCTTTTGCCCAGTTTCCATTCATTTCGTTTCCCCCCTGTCCAGTGACTCCAACTTCACCTTTGGTTTCTGGGTCCAGTCCTTTCGTTCGTCTAACATTTTGACAGAATCAGTGGGTGGCTGTGTGTTTTATTACCACCACCAACTTACAACATGTCATCTTTGGTATTGAAACCTTTTCATTGGACTTATTTACGACCTCGGGTGTTCAGTTCAATACAACTTTACACGATGAACCCATGAAGGAGTATTTAAATCAAGTAGTCATCAATGGAGAAATAGAACTAAGCAGAGAGAAAATTAACGAGATAACACAACTGGATTTATTACACAGATGACAACAACAGACCTCTAAAAACATGAAGGTTCCTTTGTGGACAACAGAAGTTATGAAAATTTTTTTTAAACAATCCAAATCTGTTAATGTGAAAACAAATTCAATTCAGCTTATCAGTGACTGAAGTGAGTGTTGAGTGTTTGAGCTCCTCCTCCTCCTCTTCTCGTCTCCTCAGTGTCTTTATAAGCTTCAGTCTCTCTTCTCCTCACACTCCAACCTGCTCACCTCTCAGCTGGACAGTAAGAGACGTTTACAGCACACACTGACAACATGCTGGGGACCCTCTGCACTCTCATCACTGCTCTAACATGTAAGATATTCTTCTCTCTCCGTTTACAGCCCAGATCTTCATACACACACACACACACACACACACACACAAACACACACACCTCTCACTCGTGTGTTTCTCTGTGTGTGTTGACAGATGTTGATGCAGTGATCGTGCTGACCCAGACGCCTGCTGTCCACGCAGTTTCTACAGGACAACAGGTCGTTCTCAACTGCAACATACAGAGATACGATGCAAATGGTGTCCAGTGGTATAAACAGGTTCCTGGTGAAGCTCCTCAGTTTGTTCTGAGATTTCACTATTCTAGCAGTTCGCCCAGCTTTGGATCAGGATTCTCCTCAGACCGATTCAACTCTAAAGCCTCATCAAACATAGATTACCAGTTCATCATAAAGAGAGCAGAGACAGGAGACTCTGCTGTGTATTACTGTCAGACATGGGACGACTCTGCTTCTGCAGCTGTATCACAGTGATTCACACTGTGACAAAAACCTCAGTGAGAGACTCACTGCAGCTTTGATGAATTCTGAGAACATTTTCATGATTGTTCTTCTCAGTCCGATGATCACATCTGGACTTTCAACATCTCCACCATGAAAACAAAAGGATGCAACGTATATAAACATATTTGTTCATGTATGTCAACATAAGCAGACTGATGACGTGAACGAGATGTTGACAGTGAAAGTTGGTCTCAACAGGATGTTTCAGTTCCGCTCCCCTCATTAGTGACAGTCAGGAGGTTTTTGTACGGCCATGTGTACAAACTGAATCACTGTGGTATTCGGACAAGGCACCAAGCTGATTGTGACAAGTAAGTACTTTTGAACTCATCATGAAACAGGACAGATTTTCAGTTTCTCATACATATTGAGAGAAAATCATCATTTTAAATGTTGCTAATTTGATTAAATATTGATTCTGTTGATTTTTGTTTAATCATCTTTGATGCCAGATGTTGTTGAGGCAAAGTAAAGATCTGTGACGATCACAACATTTAAAACATTTTCATTTTTTTAACAGTTGATAGATAATGTTCTTTTATTTTCATGACTTCAGACAAGTTTCATGTTTTTAAAGAGTTCATCACATTGTGATGTCAACACTAAACTACAGGTGTTGTGATGTAGCTGAATGTTATTGTGGCTGTTTCTGATTTAAATGTAGCTTTTTCTTCTGTGGTTAGACGACTGATATACTGTCATTTATCACAACGACTGATGAATGAATGACTCATGAACGACTATGAATTTGTTGCCAACATAAAAATAAAACTGAAGTAATCAAAATATTTATAAATATGAGCTTGATAGATTTTGTTTTTCACTGCTCATATTTTAGATAATCATTTCTAAATGTGTTCATCACAGATTTAAAAAGCTTTGTTTCTTCATGGTGTTTGTTATATTGTCAACAGAACTAATACATGAATCTGTTACTCTCATGCTTTGTATCAGTGATTTTTAATGTCTGGTTCTTTGATGAACATCCTTCATGTGTTTTCAGGCTCCAGCCTCCCTCCTCCTGTCCTCACTCTCTTCCCTCCGTCCAGCGCTGAGCTGCAGTCCAACAAAGCCAGTCTGGTCTGTCTGTCCAGTCAGTCGGTGCCTTTTGCAGATGTGAGCTGGTTTGCTGGTGGGAGTCCAGTGAGCAGTGGGATCTCTACCAGCACCGCTGTTCAGCAACCGGACCAGACTTTCCAAATCAGCAGCTTTCTGGCCATCCAGACATCCGACTGGAACATGGAGAAGGTTTACACATGTAAAGTGTCTTTGGGCTCCCAGACTGCAGAGAAAAACATCAACAAGTCCGACTGTGGCTCTGAAAATAGTAGAGGAGCAGAATGACCATCTCACATCTGCTTCTTTACTGTTTGTGCTGTCTGCTCATGACGAGGTTCACATGTTAGAAGAGATGCGTCTGCATGCTTGTAATAAATGTTGTGACAGTCAGGTGGAGGTGTTGTTTCAGCTTTGACTCTGCTGCTTTTTTCAAGACTCATTCAATAAAAACACAAAAAAAACTGAACAAACATCTCTGTGTATTTATTTAAAACACTATAATGTTCCACAGTAGAGTTAATTCAGGACACTTAGACAACAGATATATTTTTGTTTAATTATCACTTGAATATGTGTCTTTAGCTTCAGAAAACTTCCTCGTTGTTATATATTGATTTGAAATAAAATCACAACATAGAGACTAATATTACTTTGTCTGGATTTAGTTGCCTGCCAGAATGAAGACGTTAGAAAAATCAGATAAGATGATCAAATGAAACTGAGTTTTCATCCTCTGTCAGTGAAGCGTTGCCTCTCTGCTCCTCCCTCTCTTCCTTCCCAGGATGCACCTGCAGGCCTCCTCTCCTTATTTATAGCTCCATGTAAATGAAGAGGTCAAGTGTCAGTTCTCTGTAAGATCATTAAAACAGCTTAGCTCACGCTTTCATGGTATATGGTCACAGCCTTCTATCTGTATATATGGTTATTTTGAATCCCATTTTGTCATTGAAGACAAAATACAACAACAATGAACCAAAGAACAAGCAAACATAAAACTGAGGAGTTTACACAATGTTAACCACGAGGCGTAGACACCTGCTGATGAGAAACCGTATCACAGTTACAAGTGCTGTGTTGATGAAACACAAATCCATCAGTGAAAATAGACTTCTGCTCTGTGAAATTGCTGTGAATTATTCATATTTGCTTCATCTGGAGCTATAGGAGTGGCCGTAACTACATCAACAAGTCTCAAATTCTAAATTCAGGAGAGAACCCACGTGCCTACGGAGTCTCACAAAATCAGATTTCTTTGGTTTTCACTTACAAAAAAAAAAAGTTTATATTAAAAGAATAAAGGCTTATTGAAATAATTCATGCAAAATCCAGCAAAAGCTAAAATATTCCCACCAACTATCAGAATGTCCCATTACTTGTGGAGCTAATATTGCAGATGCAGATGAATCTGCTCTGTTCTCTGCAGCAATCTGACAACAGTTTGCAGAAGACTGTCTTGGTTGTATTATGATTTAGAGAACACAAATAAATACACAGAGATGTTTGTTCACAGTTTTTTTGTGTGTTTTTATTGAATGAATCTTGAAAAAAGCAGCAGAGTCAAAGCTGAAACAACACCTCCACCTGACTGCCACAACATTTATTACAAGCATGCAGACGCATCTCTTCTAACATGTGAACCTCGTCATGAGCAGACAGCACAAACAGTAAAGAAGCAGATGTGAGATGGTCATTCTGCTCCTCTACTATTTTCAGAGCCACAGTCGGACTTGTTGATGTTTTTCTCTGCAGTCTGGGAGCCCAAAGACACTTTACATGTGTAAACCTTCTCCATGTTCCAGTCGGACGTCTGGATGGCCAGAAAGCTGCTGATTTGGAAAGTCTGGTCCGGTTGCTGAACAGCGGTGCTGGTAGAGATGCCACTGCTCACTGGACTCCCACCAGCAAACCAGCTCACATCTGCAAAAGGCACCGACTGACTGGACAGACAGACCAGACTGGCTTTGTTGGACTGCAGCTCAGCGCTGGACGGAGGGAAGAGAGTGAGGACAGGAGGAGGGAGGCTGGAGCCTGAAAACACATGAAGGACGTTCATCAAAGAACCAGACATTAAAAATCACTGATACAAAGCATGAGAGTAACAGAATCATGTATTAGTTCTGTTGACAATATAACAAACACCATGAGGAAATAAAGTATTTTAAATCTGTGATGAACACATTTAGAAATGATTATCTAAAGTATGAGCAGTGAAAAACAAAATCTATCAAGCTCATATTTGTAAATATTTTGATTACTTCAGTTTTATTTTTATGTTGGCAACAAATTCATGAAGTCTCCTTTTGTGTCTTCTAACATGATATAAAAAAAATATAAAAAGCTACATTTAAATCAGAAACAGCCACAATAATATTCAGCTACATCACAAGACCTGCAGTTTAGTGTTGACATCCCAATGTGATGAACACATTAAAAACATGAAACTTGTCTGAAGTCAGGAAAATGAAACAACATAATCTATCAACTAATGAAAAGTATGTTATAGAAAATGTTTTAAATATCTTGATCATCACAGATCTAAACTTTGCCTCAACAACATCTGGCATCAAAGATGATGTCAAACAAAAATCAACAGAATCAATATTTAATCAAATTAGCAACATTTAAAATGATGATTTTCTCTCAACATGTATGAGAAACTGAAAATCTGTCCTGTTTCATGATGAGTTCAAAAGTACTTACTTGTCACAATCAGCTTGGTGCCTTGTCCGAATACCACAGTGATTCAGTTTGTACACATGGCCGTACAAAAACCTCCTGACTGTCACTAATGAGGGGAGCGGAACTGAAACATCCTGTTGAGACCAACTTTCACTGTCAACATCTCGTTCACGTCATCAGTCTGCTTATGTTGACATACATGAACATATATGTTTATATATGTTGCATCCTTTTGTTTTCATGGTGGAGATGTTGAAAGTCCAGATGTGATCATCAGACTGAGAAGAACAATCATGAAAATGTTCTCAGAATTCATCAAAGCTGCAGTGAGTCTCTCACTGAGGTTTTTGTCACAGTGTGAATCACTGTGATACAGCTGCAGAAGCAGAGTTGTCCCATGTCTGACAGTAATACACAGCAGAGTCTCCTGTCTCTGCTCTCTTTATGATGAACTGGTAATCTATGTTTGATGAGGCTTTAGAGTTGAATCGGTCTGAGGAGAATCCTGATCCAAAGTAGAGTGAACTGTCAGAGTAGCGAAATCCCAGAACAAACTGAGGAGCTTCTCCAGGAACCTGTTTGTACCATCTGACATAATTTCCATCATATCTCTGTATGTTGCAGTTGAGAACGACCTGTTGTCCTGTAGAAACTGTGTGGACAGCAGGCGTCTGGGTCAGCACGATCACTGCATCAACATCTGTCAGCACACACAGAGAAACGCATGAGTGAGAGGTGTGTGTGTGTGTGTGAAGATCTGGGCTGTAAACGGAGAGAGAAGAATATCTTACATGTTAGAGCAGTGATGAGAGTGCAGAGGGTCCCCAGCATGTTGTCAGTGTGTGCTGTAAACGTCTCTTACTGTCCAGCTGAGAGGTGAGCAGGTTGGAGTGTGAGGAGAAGAGAGACTGAAGCTTATAAAGACACTGAGGAGACGAGAAGAGGAGGAGGAGGAGCTCCAACACTCAACACTCACTTCAGTCACAGATAAACTGAATTGTGTTTGTGGTCTCTTTGCAATACAACTGTTGTGTTTTTATTATATTTACCAAAACCACTGACTCTCCACTTTCATAACTTTAATGTGTCTGTTAGTATCGGTCTGTAATCTTCTCTTTGAGGCACTTTCGTCATCATTATAATAGTCGTATTTTAACACTTTTGTTTCACATCTTTGCTTATTTCAACTATTGCTATCTGTGAAGGGTTTTTTTTCTTCTGACTGTATTGTTAAATATTCTGATCATGTTTTCAAAACATCTTGATGGGGCAGGACTAGCCAGCTGGCTGACATTGTTACATTTACAGAAATTTTGATAAGCGCGTCTTAGCCGTATAAATAAATAACTGAAATATGAAATGAAACATTTGCTGTTTTAAAGTATATTTTATAAATTTTTTAAAAAAAAATCATTTGGGGTTTAAAGGAACACTGTGTAGTTTTGGGGAGGACAATTTCAGAGGAGAGAAAGATGCTGATTGACTGATTTTTTTTTCTGCCTCAACAAACTAAATGAGCAAACTCTCTTTGTTTTTATGACTGAATGAACTGAATGTACAAACTGATCTAAAAGGACAACACAGTTTCATACTGCTTTACTTTGTTTACATGTGGCGGACCCTGCCACCTTTCTAGCTCCAAACAGTGTTCCGGGACCTTATTTTCCTCTGAGAACAGCTTGTTAATTCAGCTATGGAAAATATAAATATTTCTGAGTTTGTATAATGATCTTACCAATATTGTAAATATTACCTGTCTGAGTGTCTGACTTTTGTTTAAAATGACATAGTTGCCCTTTAAATAGTCCACAGTGCATACGGGCTGACACTCCTTATTTCTGAGTTGATATAGCTTTCTTCAGGTTGTGAATCATACATTTGGTGATAGCAAAGTAATCAAGGAAAATAAAATGTAATTCTTCCTCTTTAAATCTCTTCCTGCACAACGTTCTTCATTTTCTTTTCACCAACATGTGCCTCATATTGGAGCAAACTGTGCTGATAAAAGTCTAGAAAACACATTCTGAACTTCTGTAGATGACTTGTTTTCAGCAGTGCTGCACTTTAATTTGTTATTTTCTTCTTGTTCATAGAAATGGTCACTTGGTGTGTGCATTGTATTTGGACTCAGTCCCATGAAGCAAGATTAATTTAGCTTAAATACTGTTATACTGACTGAAGGTCGAAGTATAAAATTCATCACCACCTCACCAGAGGAATTAGCCTGGAAGTTATTTATCTCACATTTGAAACAAGTTGAGTGCAAACAGACACAAGTTCTTCATAATTCATTTGAATGAGTCAAAGAGTATTAAACACTTATCAATAATAGTGTAAGACTTGCATTTTAATGCACTGTTGTGCACTTAAGGTGGTTTAAAAGGGTTATATTTATGGCACCGTTACAGCAAATTTTGATGTGCAGAGATCTTTAAAAAAGAGGAACTATTGGGTGAAGAAGTTTTTGTCACAGTGTAAATCACTGTGGTATGTGCTCCTTAGCAGAGTCGTCCCATCTGTGACAGTAATAGACTGCAGAGTCTCCCTCCTCCACATTGTTAATTATCAGACGATAACCTGTTGTTGATTGAAAATTGCATCTGAACTTTGGAGAGGAGAAACCAGAGCCATATGTTGGAGAGCTCCAACCCTTATCAAACACCAGGACAAACTGAGGAACTCCTCCAGGAACCTGTTTATACCAGCGAGCTCCGTCTAAAGTAGCAGCCGGCCCACAGTCCATGGTGGCCGTCTCTCCTCTCCTCAGCGTCACAACAGGAGGCGTCTGTGTCACCACCGTCGCACCACTCACACCTGGAAACAACAAGATGACATGGAGTCAAGAGAAACACACACACTGATGAATCCAACATGAGGTCAAAGCTGCAGTCAGTCGGCCTCCTTACATGTTAGAGCAGTGATGAGAGTGCAGAGGGTCCCCAGCATGTTGTCAGTGTGTGCTGTAAACATCTCTTACTGTCCAGCTGAGAGGTGAGCAGGTTGGAGTGTGAGGAGAAGAGAGACTGAAGCTTATAAAGACACTGAGGAGACGAGAAGAGGAGGAGGAGGAGCTCCAACACTCACTCTTCATTCACAGATAAACTGAATTTGTGGTTTCACATCACATTTATGATTTTTTTTACCCAAACTGATGACGATCACTCTCACATCAGTTTGGATGCGCAGTTGCAGTTTAAATGACAGATTCATAAGTTATTAGGTTTCTGTCATCAGGCTCCTCAAGCTGTTTGAGTCCAGTCTAACATCTCTG
This sequence comes from Acanthopagrus latus, assembly GCF_904848185.1. Lineage (NCBI taxonomy): Eukaryota > Metazoa > Chordata > Actinopteri > Spariformes > Sparidae > Acanthopagrus > Acanthopagrus latus. Next base: position 14,957,746 of record NC_051061.1, read on the forward strand.
CACTATAGAAGCATTCAGAGATACTGACCATGTATAATGACACTAACCTGAGAGGCTGTGGCGAGGCTGAGGCTAGGGGTCAGTCTATAGAATGATGTCATAGTAAACGCTGTGGGACATTCATTTGAATGGCCACGTTAACGTGCATCTCATCGTTATTAATGATAATTTTATATCAGTTTGAGAACGTCTTGTACTTCAGCACGCAGCAAACTGGAACACAAACACATTATAGTTCAAAGCAGCAACATCAGCTACAGTCAGCAACAGCAGGAGATGAAGAGGAGGAGAAATTCATCAGACTTCCTCATAAAAATCGCTTAATTTTGTAGGTTGTTGTGCTGGAGACACTTTATAACCTTTGTGCAGAGCTGTTTCTGACAAATTCTTCATTATTTTCAGCCTTCTTGTAAATTCAGCATGTTATTGCCTCGTATTAAGGGCTGCTGCAGCCCCCTCAGCACCTCTAGTTCCCTCATCCATGCTGGGGACCAACATGAACACTGGACCAACCTTCATCACTAACACATGAATCCTCTGTGCTGTATGCTGGCACTTCTTTGCTCCTCTGTTGAGTTTAATAATTAATAAAGGGATCTGACAAGTAAATGAAACACATCATGTTAATCTACCTGCTGACTGAACATGGGATTTCTATTTGTTGAGTTGAGCTTTTAACAACAGCCATGACTGTTTCTATATGAACTGTGAGCCTGTTGATGGACTTGTTACACAGAAACTGAGTGTTTCACAGCTTTTCTTTGGTCGTCTGCAGTCGTCACTGTTGTGCACAGGATTCACCACAAGAACCTTAAATTACCCAAAGTCTCCTGTTGGCTGAGTCCTGATTTGACTGGGACTTTTTGTTTAAATATAAAAAATTGCATTTGTCCAACACTTACCTTGTGTCAGTATGCTTGTATTTTTGTTTGTATTGTGTGTGCACAAGTGTATTTATGATTGTGTAAGGTGGCTTCATTTCAGTCGAGGTTGGAGTCTCAAAAAGCAGAAGTATTCAGTGAGGAGGTTTTTGTCACAGTGTAAATCACTGTGATACACGCTCTTTAGCAGAGTTATCCCATGTTGTACAGTAATAGACTGCTGAGTCTCCCTCCTCCACATTGTTGATGATCAAACGATAATCTGATTCAGACTGATGAGTAGATGTGAACTTTGGAGAGGAGAAACCAGAGCCGTAGTGTATAGATCCCCAGCTGTGATGAAAACACAACACAAACTGAGGAACTCCTCCTGGAATCTGTTTATACCACCAAGCATAACTGTCAGTAACAGTCCCCAGGTTACAGTCCATGGTGGCCGTCTCTCCTCTCGTCAGTGTCACAACAGGAGGCTTCTGTGTCACCACCGTCGCACCACTCACACCTGGAAACAACAAGATGACATGGAGTCAAGAAAAACACACACACTGATGAATCCAACATGAGGTCAAAGCTGCAGTCAGTCGGCCTCCTCACATGTTAGAGCAGTGATGAGAGTGCAGAGGGTCCCCAGCATGTTGTCAGTGTGTGCTGAGAATGGCCTTGTGACTTGGAAAGTGAGCTCACTGCTGACAGATTCCAGGCTCTGGAGGATGAGGAGAGGAGGTGCTGGAGGAGCACTTTAATACAGCACTGAAACTGAGAGTGAGTGACAGGAGGAGGAGCTCTGCTTCAGTCTGCAGGCTTTGTCACGTGTTGCTCTCTTATCTTCTGTAAAGGGAAAAGTCTCTTCTGTCTCCATTACTGTCGACGTAGGAAACGTCTCCCCCCTGAGCCCAAAATATTACAACGTCATGATGTGAGAAAGACTTCCTGCAGTTTTATTGTTGTACATTTGCTTCTGTGCTCACTTCCTAATACATGTGATTTAATTCAGTTCGCTCTGATCTTACAGAGAACTGACACTTGACCTCTTCATTTACATGGAGCTATAAATAAGGAGAGGAGGCCTGCAGGTGCATCCTGGGAAGGAGGAGAGGGAGGAGCAGAGAGGCGACGCTTCACTGATGGAGCATGAAAACTCAGTTTCATTTGTCTATTTTAAATGTCTCAACTACAGAGAACAACTAAAACTAGTCAAAGTAATCTAAAATCTCTAAGTTGTGCTTTTATTGCACATCAATAATTAAACAATGTAGCTTTTTCTAAATCTTTATATTCATATTCATATTAGATAGAAATACGTCTGTTATCTATTTGTCCTGGATTAACTGTAATTATCACTGACACGAACATCAAGAAAAAAATTAAATCGAGTGAGGGTGACAAAATTCTTGTTCAAGAGCACAGTTATAGTGTTTTATTGAGCGAGTCTTGAAAAAAGCAGCAGAGTCAAAGCTGAAACAACACCTCCACCTGACTGTCACAACATGTATTACAAGCATACAGACGCATCTCTTCTAACATGTGAACCTCGTCATGAGCAGACAGCACAAACACTAAAGAAGCAGATGTGAGATGGTCATTCTGCTCCTCTACTATTGTTCAGATCCACAGAAACAGAAACATTACTGTAATCGCGCTACATTTGCCTGACACGTAGTCGAAACACGACTCATGTGACCCGAACATCACGTAGAAACCTTGATTGTGTCAAAAACATGCAAATTGAAAATGCCCGTGGTTTGTGAGAACGTACACAGCCATCATTGTATTCGGGCGACTGCCACCTGTCGGTCACAAATGTCTTGGGTGTGTTTGATTTGTGGCGCTGTGTGTGCCTGCTGGGTGGTGCATTATAGAGCTGATAATTAAGGCAGATGAATTCTGCTATTATAACAACAAGACAAGCATTTTCACAATATTCACGTCCAACCGCAAGGAGGGAGAGATAGCAAGTTAAGGGCATTTCATTTATATCAGCAAAGATATTTCATATTTAATTGTAGAAAAAGAGTTGACTTTTTCTCCCCCAGGATTAACAAGTTACTTTGCTTCCATTGCATTACTATTACCTTCTCAAAATACATACTCAGATGTGGGTACTTCCCTACTGTCCAGGCAGGTGAAGGGAAACCTTAATAGATCACATGAGTCTGTTACGTATGAAAATATCTGAAAAAAAACAAAAACAAAAAACAAATGCAGAACGTTGCAATTCACAAAAAAATATTTACCTTTTCATTTAGTTTTGTCAGAAAAAAAGTGCAGGTTGAATCTTTACTTTCACACGAGAGTAGTAGCAATACTTATATCATATTTACAGTCATTTTTCATTATATTCATTACAAAGTATGGAGGCTTTCTAAATCACACCTTTCATACATTATGATTGGACGCAGGCTCGACAAAATGTTCATCAAACTGGTCGAGGAAAAAGCACACAGGCCAAATGGTCAGGAGTAAAATAAAGTCACTCCATTATCTGGTTCATGTCATGAGAATTACAGTTAATCGAGAATTCCTCAAAGGTGCATTTCAATGATGTGCGATGCAGAAGAGTGGGTGCCAAGCAGAGTTGAATTTGCACTCATTCGATCTCATACAGCTTCTTCTCGTAGTGTCATAGTTGGCAAAAAGAGGCACACTGTGACCTCTGCTCACTGAGCTCTACTGAATCACACAGGACTTCTTTTCTTCGGCTTCTTCATCCGCTTCGTCAGATGGAACTTCTGGTCCCGTCCGACTTTGTTTCTTCTCCTTGTTCTTCTTCTTCACCTCCACCTCTGGGTAACACGGGGTCTCCACCTCCGGATAATACGGAGTCTCCATGATGGCTTGGTTTTTCTCCGACGTCAGCAGCCCTTCGCACAGGGAGTCGTGAATCTTCTGCCACGAGTCCATCTCCGAGCGCCACAGTGCAGCTCTGGCTCTGATGAACTGTGAGAGTTCGGTCTCGCTGCCCTTGGCCAGACTGATGCTGTCTTTACAGATGAAGAAGATGTCCATGCCGACGAAAAGAGCGTTGACCGCGATGAGACCGGCCCTGGCTGACTTGGTGAGGGCGAGAGGCCCTTTGACGGCCGCCTGGCCGATATCTGGGATGTCTGCCGCCACCCTCGGCACGTTGCGCATGGCTTTACCTTCCTGCACTGCCACTCTGCCAGCACTGGCAATCAGCTCCTCACTTTTTAGCATCTTAACGGCAGAAGCAGCGTCGACAAGTGAATCGATCCCTTTTCCAATAGCACCAGCTTTGCAGAGCAACTTCCCTACTCCTAGAGCCACTTCTATCTGGCTCGCTTCCCTTTGAGAGACCTCTTCCAGACAATCCTGGAGGCTCTGCACATCCTCCATGAAGCTCTGGAAGACCTCACTGGCCTTCTTCTGCTGCGTGCGGTTTACTCCGATCTCTGTGGCGGTGGTGACGGCACTGTTGACTCCGCTGGTTATTCCCAGGCCCACCCCGGTCAGCGTCAGACCTAGAGACACTCCGGCCGTGAACGGGATCAACGCCAAGCCGACGATGGAGAGCACACCTCCTACCGCCCCCACCGAGCTGCCCGCAACGCTGGAGATCCTCGCCCCCTTATTCATCCTGTCCAGCTGAACAGCGATCTCCTCCATGTCCTGCAGAAACTGCAGCATCCTGGGCTGACGGCCGCTGAACTGGCCGATGAAGCTGTGACACGAGTCCTCCTGGAACAAGAACACCATGCGGAAGTGCTGGTTCATCCTGATAAAGAGAGACAAGGACATTAATAGGGAATACATGAATATGACTCAACTCAAAGGGTTTGCATCTTACTTCAGGATCTGTTTTTTTTTTTGAAGCACAACCTTTTCTTAGAGGTTCTAACTCCTGGTGGACAAGACTGCCTTGTATTCTTGACAGCCATGGCTCAGATTTGTTTTTAAGTCGCAGATCACTTTAACCCAACTCCAATCATTCCTGTCCACTCAGGTGCAGCTGGTACTGTTGTCCATCTGTCCATGTCCAACTGTGCTGACGTGACGTTTGGGACCAGAACGAGGGGCAATGCTCACCTGATATCATCAAGCTGATTGATGTGGTAAAGCATCCTCTGCACGTCATCTTCAGACAAATCCACATCAAGGTCCACCTCAGTGTTCACAGTCATCTTTGGGCAAAAGTCACTGAAAGAGCTGTAAAATTTGTATTCAGTTCTATTTACATGCTAAAATAAATGTTGTTTTGAAAAATGTGGATATCATTTTGAAGCAGGGTGATGTTACCTTTTCTCCATCTTGCTGCAGAGAATCTGGGTGGTCTGGATGTATCTGTCCAGCTGATACGACAGCACCTCCACATTCTGCAGCCGGGGAAGGAAGAAGACGCTCGCATCCCTTTTGAACTCGAGGAGGAGGGGGCAGCTGAGCCGCGCTGCCGCGATGACCACCTGAACGTGCTCGAGGCTGATCCCCTCTGGCAGATGTAACACCCGGTTGCCCTCCGTGAACACGTGGAGTGAGGTGACCGCCAGCTTCTCCACGGCGTCCAGGAAGCGGTGGAGCGTCTCCAGGCCCTCCTGGGTGTCCTTCAGCACAGCAGCCAGCTCCTTCTCCAGCTCTGCGCGCCTGCTGTCTGCGGTCACCTGGGTCACCTTGCTCTTCATGTATTCCAGGAAGGCTTTACCTTTGTTCTCTGACTGGGTAAAATGGCTGATGTTAAGGTCGATGCTGTCAGCCCTGTCCTTGATGTCCATCATCATGTGCAACTCTGACTCCCTCCTGAGGATCCATTTAGAGATCCTCTCGCAGAAGCCCCTCACGGTGTCAGTGTAGGTGAGGGTATCTGCCGTGTAGCAGCACAAGGCCTCCTGTAGTTCCTTTCTGTAAGACAACATTAGTTTTTGGTTTTTTTTATTTCAGAACAATCGAAACAACAATCAGTGCGGAGTTGTCTGCAAGAAGAAAGCAGAACAGCTCCACTTTAAGAAGATATAACCTGCATGTCAGGCTTTCTCAGATGTTTTCCTGTTTTATTTTGATAGTTATTCAGTATAATATCTGTGCAGAGGAGTGTCAGTGGGGATCTGCTCTGCCTGGAGTCAGACAGACAGCAGGGCCTGAAAGTTCTGCTTCCAAAAAAAATGACCACCACCACCACCAAGAGACACAAAACAACCAAAAAGAATCACAAAATCACCACAAAAAGACACACAATGGCTACGAAGAGACAAAAAACGATATACAAAAAGAACTAAGATAAAGAATCAATGAAGAGGTCTCGAGACAAACCTGAGGTGTTTTGAGATGATCAACAAGAATTAAAATTAAAAATATAAATATATGTATTCTTTATGTTCCTCTAATCTTAGCTCTTTTACTTGTACAATAAGATAAGATAAGACAAAAAAAAGAAAAGAAAAATCAGGACAAAAGTCATAATTGGTTTTCATTTCGAACCAGTGACGTAGCTACTAAATAATTCAGGATTCATCAGGGGTTTTTTTTTTTTCGTTGCGTTGCCACACAAAAACAACCAGCAGATGTCGCCAGAGCACAAAAGGAGTGACAGCACTTAAATGAGTTTACTTTATTTCCTGCCATCACCTGTCAACAATCTACACTTTCTCTGGGAATAGCAGTTTGCAGTATACTATAACAAGTGCTTACTTCTCTTTTTGTTGCATTTGATTTGAATATGCAACATCAATTTCAACATGTATTTATTATTTAGAAACACAAAGTGGCTTCTGTCCCTTACACCTGTCTTCATATCGGTTTACCTTGTACCTTGTTTGACACTTTGATTTTCCCCTCATATTCTGTGCTGTAGTAACCTCAGTGACTACATCCCCCTTACCGTGACGCAGACATGTCTCTCCTCTCAGTGTTGCTGAACTTTCACATCTTTATCCGGACCTCGCCGTGTTACCTGCGTGGTAAAAATAAAAATAAAAATTAAAAATTAAAAATAAATAATGAAAACCGACTAGAAAATATATCAAGGGTGGAAAATCGGGCGTGTACTTGGTTTCCTACGGATCCCCAACTAACTTGTTTTGTGTGAGAAACTTCCTCAAGTATGTTTACTTTCGTTTCTCCACATCGCCAGGCTGGAGCTGCAACACGCCCATTTCTGCTTTAGTCTTCCTCAATGCTCGGTAGTTACAGCTCCGTGTTATTTATCTAGCCTCCTGGATAAATAGAACTGTGTGTCGTATCGATAATAAAACGATAAAAGCGTCAGCAGCAACAAACCTTTATCAGCTTTACACGTACACAGCTCCTGATTTCCTGATGTTGCCTTCAGGTGCTGTCGGAATGGCGCGACCTCTGTGATTATTCCGTAAATTAGCTTGTTTTGCTAAATCACAGAATGGACGAGGAAGTAACACAGCAAGAGGAATTGGCTGTAAAATGCGCGTTGTGTTAGAGGTAAAGTGTAATTTAAAAGAAAGTCCCACCGCAATGGTTCAATTCCTCCTCTTTATGTTTGGACTTTTCCCCCGAAGTTGTGCTGCACTAGCAAACTTCTGGCCGTCCATGTTTTGGTCCAAAAACACGCGATAATTGGCGTACTCGCGCGATTTGAGCTCCAACAAGTCTTCCATTGTGTTGCTGTTGTTGTTGTAGCTGTTCAGCCTGTAGCCACATCACTTCACTGACGCTCACACACTGGAGCTGATACCAACATGCTGACTGGACTCATGAGCTCAGCTGATAACCATGTGGCCTCCCAGCATTCCTGAAAGACAGAATATGTGGCTGTGGTAAGAAGAAATGAGCCATTGTTTGTGAGGGATGAAACGTTTAACTCATAAAAGTTGTATAGGAGGTTAAAATGTTTTATTTATTTATTTTTTTTTTTTAAAAAGGCTTTTTTTCGAGATTTTTAGGAATATTTTGTGGCACCCTGGGAGAAAAACTTACATCACTATATCTACGCCTATGTACATTTATGAGAGGGTCAAGGTAGAGCCCAGTGACATGGGCGAAGGACAGCGTGTGTGTGTGTGTGTGTGTGTGTGTGTGTGTGTGTGTGTGTGTGTGTCAAAACGCTCACTCAGCTGCACTCAGCTCAGAGCAGACACTCAGGGATCAGAGTGGAAACACTGCTGACATGGCAGTGTCCTCGCGCACACACGCAAGACAGCAGAGAAACATCAGTGGTACACACACAGGAACACACACAGTAACAAACACAGTCACATCAGAACACACACACTGCAATTTGATATCAGTAGGTTGTTTTATAATTTGTTTTTTGTCAATTTTGTTCTGTTGTGTTTTGTTTCGGTATCTGCATCTAAATTCCCTCATCAGTCTGGCTGTCCTTGTCTCATTGGCCCTTTGACCAAACTAACACTGTGGAGAAATACAAAATCTGGTCAGTTGTCAGCTTAGAGACTGAAAACATTAATATTATGTACATCTGATCCAGCCCCTTGTAAATCCTCACTGTGCGATCCAATTTGCCTTCCTGGAAGGGAGGGAATGTTTTGTAACCCTGTGGACCAGAGGGCCCATGGGTGCATCCTCACCCAGAGACTCCCTCTTATCAAGTTCAATTACCGAGGATGGAAATCTTCAAAGTGCGACCACCTTTTAGAGCGCCTCCATTTCCCCCCCCTCTCTCTTCTTTTACTCCAGAGGACAATTTAGTGGAAGCGCTCCCTGAGCCAATGCCCGAGGGGCAGTCTAACAAGGCCCCGATTAGGGCTGGATTTGCAGCTTGCTCAGTTAATGTCAGATTGGCATAAAGAGTCCGCGGGGGACCAGTGTGGATGCGAGCCTGGGACCTGATTTGCGCACCCTCCTCGCCTGTCAGGGCTAATTGTTAAATGGAAGCGAAGAGTGTCCCAAATCCTGGCAGAGAGGGAGAATCAGAGAGGTCTTTAGTCAGAGCTCAAGGTCTCAAGTGTTAATGTCTGTGAGAGAGCTTCTGCTTCAAGGAGAGTTTACTGTCGGTTTCATGTTGTCGAGTTGTCCAGGAACAGACTTCATAAAAAGGATCAAACCCAGATCTGGAAACCTCAGAAACACACTATACGGATCTGTGTCGATGACCAAAGTGCGATGATCGACATCACCTCATTGTGCGAAAGTGTAGAAATTCACACTTTACTCAACTTTGGTCTGAGAATTGAAATACTTTTCATCTGGAAATTGATAATTTTATTGATTGCATTTTTTGTTTCCTGTTACTTTGTATATTTTAAAGAGAATAAAGTATTGGAAAGTAGTCAAATTTAAAGTAATCAAAGGGACAATTCACCCCAAAATCCAAAATACAGACTTTTTTATCCTCTTACGTGTAATGCTATTTATCCATCTAGATTGTTAGTTAAGTTCCTAAGTTTCAGAGTGATCAGGTAATGAGATTTCTGCATTCTGAAAAACAAAAAAAACTCAACAGCAGTGTCGCAAAGAACAACCCGATCACCTTAGCTAACGTCAGCTAAGTCTGTTCCTGCTAAACCACATCTAAGTTCAAACAGAACTTTTCTGTTTGTTGGGACTTTAATTCTGTTTAGGTTGACTCACTAGGGTTAGAAAAATTCAATATCCCTCAGTGTCTTACAAGTAACCACTTTTCTTGTTGCCTGTAGTGACGCCACTACCGTCCCCTCAACCAGGACATGAAAAGTCAGCTTATAAGCCTAAAATTTAAACCCGATGTGCCACATTTGCGACAAATGTCAACCTTGGACGTATCTGTGGTGTTGTAGAAACATTAACTGCTGATGTTATATCCTGGGCCTGTTTCCCTCTGTGCAATGGGAGTAGTTTGTTAGTAGTAGTAGTTTGTTGTTAGTTCTTATTATACTTATATACTTACTTATAATAACACTAAGTAAGAGGAAAAATGTATGTATGTATTCTCCCCCTCTCTGTCCTTGCAGGAGGAATCTACCTGTTCACTTATTCTGTTGTAGGTTGTTCAAGTTGAGTTTTTTTTTTTTAGTTTACTTTCGCTGCATCCAACATTTCAGTCTCATACATGCTCTAACATGCAGCGTCTCAGCAGCTCAGGGCCGATAAGTGCTGAACTAAGAGCAGCGGAAAATCAGCCTGTCCGAACGCGTCTCCGACCGGATCATCTGAGTATCTGACATGTGGCCCCGAGGCCCGAGAGAAACATGATGATGACTTTTTTCACAAGGAGACGTCCAACCTGCACAGGCGCTCCCTCCCTCTCTCTCTCTCTCTCTCTCTCTCTCTCTCTCTCTCTCTCTCTCTCTCTCTCTCTCTCTCTCTCTCTCTCTCTCTCTCTCTCTCTCTCTGACGTTGTTGGTTACATGAGCAGCTGAACGGCATTTTGACCCAAAAAAGTTGAGCTGACACAGGCGTAAATGTGGACGAAGGCAAACAAACAGATGCGATGGGCCTGTATGCAGGTTTGAACATGTGAGCAGCCGT